>NW_007727285.1:361950-363923 GCF_000696425.1 Galeopterus variegatus | reverse complement strand
GGTGGTGCAGAATGATATAAAATGCAGACAAGGACCCAGACTTCAGGACTTTGTCCTATCTTTCCCTGAAATAAACCAGCTCACTTTTGAGGATGGCTACTGCTAAGCTTGGGGCAGGAAAAGCAAGATAGGTCTGGAACACCTTAGTTGATGAGAGTAACACTTTCAGAAATTTCTGTGAGTAGTGTTAAGGGGGGAAAAGAGGCCAGCATCATAAATGTGAACAAGTGGTGACAAAAGCCAGTTATTCACAAAGTGAAAAAGTTGAGTTTGTTCAGAAGCCTGGGTTTCATAATAATATTAAAAGAAAACAGGTGACATGGAATGTTCTAGAGACTATGGAAAGACAATTGTACAAATATTAAACACAATTTTCAGTTGAAGAAAACATAATACAACAAATAAATATTATTTTATTTAGTGAGCATTACACTAAAATTGCTATTGAGGAAAAGTCTTTTTTTATTTACTTAATAATGAATATCAATAATCTCACTTGTCCGGCTTTGGGTCTGTCCCTCCCCAACTCCCCTACGGAAGGTGCGTGGAGTACAAGGCACTCCGACCTCCTGACATTAATGCCTCACTCTTATGATGGCCATAACGCCACAATTAACAGCTTCCCCCACTGCTTCATCATAGACAAGCAAGCCTGTTTTTGAGTCAATAATCTCATGGAAACCACTACCCTGCTCTGATACATAGAGGCAGAGAGACAAGGGCTACTATAGAAAGGTCTTATCTAACCTTTCTGGTCACTCACCTGAGATTCATCTCTTCTCCTCCATTTCCCCCCCAGAAACTAGACAGGTGAGCCAGAAGTGGAGAGTGTGTGTATGTTTGTGTATTTGTGTGTCTGTGTGTGGGTGTGTGTGTGTGTGAACAGTGCAGACACATTATGGTGCATATGGTGCCAGTCACATTCATCCTAGGGTGAGAATTCCCAGATTAAGAAATTACCCTGTAATTACACTAAGGGTAGGTAGTTGATGCAACTTCCTTTTTTTTTTTNGGCAGCAACAGTTATTTATTATCATTATCGGGTGTTATGTACGTACACACTTGTATGTGCTGTAGATTTATACGACTGGCAGCGTAGTAGGTTTATTTACACCAGTATCGCCACAAACATGGGAGTAATGAGTTGCACAATGACATGATGGCTATGACCTCACTAGGTGACAGAAATTTTTCAGCTCCACTGTAATCTTATGGGACAACCATCATACACGTGGTCTACTGTTGACTGAAATGTCATTATGTGGCACATGACTGCACTGCATTCATAACTTATATGTAATAGGTGGAAAAAAACTAAGAAAGTTGCAATAACAGTTACTATTTAGGGCAAAGAGAAAATAAAAAAAAATAATGCAGGACCCCTCCATACATTGGTCGCCTGTATAGAATACGTATTACATCCCATAGGCAGTACATTGGTCACCTGTATAGAATACATATTACATCCCATAGGCAGTACTAGTAAGAACAACGAAACTAATAGACTTCATCTTACTGAATCGCTTCTTTGTTTATTGACACTGAGAGGCAAGGAACATTTTGTCAGAGTGTGTTAATAAAACTTTCTATACTGTACTTGATAATGTAGAGAAAAAGCAACCAAAAGTAGGCTTGCACATAGCTATGTGTAGATATGGACACGTTATGGGCTTCTGCCATTTTAGGAGAACCATTTTTCAGATCTTAACCCACTTTGGTACCACCCAGGACAGCCCCGACGTGAACACACACTGGAGATCGACATGCGCTGCAGTAGACACCCACCACCACGACAGTCCTGGTGAATACCAGTTACTGCACACGGATAGCTGAAGTACTGGCTTTGAGAATCTACTCCTGTGTTACTAAAATCACTTTCACCACTTCTAATATAAGGCAGTTTATTGCCAGTGGTGGTGCAGAATGATATAAAATGCAGACAAGGACCCAGACTTCAGGACTTTGTCCTATCT
>NW_007727285.1:351315-361095 GCF_000696425.1 Galeopterus variegatus | reverse complement strand
TTTTTTTTTTTCCACTAGACAAATTAAATATGCCATGACTCTTCTGGTGGTTATTTTTTTGAGATCTCTGATATTGAGTGCTTGCTTCAGGTGGAGCATTTAGGTGGGTCAGGGGGGTGGGAATAGATTACCTTTAATATCACTATTTAATTTAAGAGTCATCCTCAATAGTTTGGAAATAAATAGTGCACACTGTAGTGGACATTTTAAGGACCCATGTAGACTGCTGTGCAAAACAGGTTGGGATTGGGTCAGCTAATGGGTTGTAACATTACACTCCCTTGGCACCCTTTAATCTGTCTCTGCCTTTGTGGTAACACAGGAGTGTGAAAGACTAACCCCACAGAACCAGAAGAGGGCAGTGGCTGGTAAAGGGGTGTTTGTATATGTAGGATGTGGCGGAGGAGGTCTGAAGAGATGCTCTTCTCACATAAAAGAGAGTCAGAGGGTCTGGGTACTGTGGCATGGAAATCTAAAAATGCAAGAAAAACTGTGATTGTGAAGTTAGAAAAATTCTTCTAATTCTCATTAGACTAAAACCACTTGGTGCATAGAGAACTGGTCAAGTTTTGAAAAGTAAGAAGGAAATTTGCTCTTGAAATTCTATGATTCTGCCTCCACTGACCCCACTGTCAATTAACTTCTAAAAGACTGTGGAATGAAAGAACATTTCCATGAAATGAGATAGGAAGTATGATAGATAAAAGTGGCAGTATGGATGAATATCCTAAAAGCCAGCACTAGTAGGGATTGTTCCTTTCTATTTTTTAATTTAATTTTTTAAGTAAATTTTCTTTTGAAAATATGCATGTATCAATTTTTTTTAAAGATAGAGGGTATGATATGTGTGGATTAATTAAAATCACTTGAGTGAAAAATGTTCTGAAGGTAAGTAAAATAATATCAAGTGTTAGAAATAATTGTTCTAACATACATAATCGAATTACTCGGTTTAGAATTTATATTCATGTTTTGAAATTAAGGAAGGTCTTTTTTCTTTGTGTTTGTGCAATATTTCTGATGGGCTTTCAAGCAATTTGTTATTTTTGAAATTGTGAAATACGTGGTTACTTGCTCCAAGCCTCCAAACAAAATCTCTGTGAATTTAGTTTATTTGGAAAATTTTAGGTTATGTATAAGTTGTAATTTATTTGGTTTGCTCTTAAAGCGAAATGCAAGATTAAATAAAATTCTATGGTACAGGGTTAAACATATAATTATATAGTATTTTTAAACTATTACATTCTTTATATAGATCACATGTAATAGCTTTTTAAAAAAAGCTTGTTAAAATTCTGCTTTGGAACACGTAAAGGAAAATTTTTTATTTTAAAAATTATTTCATTTTTTTTATCATTACAAATCATAATTATTCTTTGTGTCCATTACCCAATTTCTCCCTAACCTCCCCTACCCCTCCCCATTTCCTGCCTCTAGTAGCCATAGATCAGTTCTCTTCTGAAAGTTCAGTGTCTTATTGTGGTTGTTCATTTCCCTTCCTTCCTTCCTTCCTTCCTTCCTTCCTTCCTTCCTTCCTTCCTTCCTTCCTTCCTTCCTTCCTTCCTTCCTTCCTTCCTTCCTCTCTCCCTCTCTTTCTCTCTCTCCCTCTTTCTCTTTCTCTCTCTTCTTTCTTTCATTCATTCTTAGCTCCCACTTATGAGTGAGTACATGTGGTATTTTTCTTTCTATGCTTGGGTTATTTCACTTAACATAATTTTCTCCAAGCTCATCCGTGTTGCTGTGAGTGGCAGGATTTCTTTTTCCCTTTTTTATGGCTGAGTAGTATTCCATGGTGTATATATACTGCATTTTCTTTATCCAGTCGTCCATCGATGGACATAAGGTGGGTTTCATATCTTGGCTATTGTAAATAGAGCTGCATTGAACATGGGAATTCAGGTATCCTTTCCACCAACAGTGTAGGAGGGCTCCCCTTTTTCCACGTCCTCTCCAGCATTTGTTATTGTCTGTCTTTTTGATAGTAGCCAGTCTAACTGGGGTCAGATGATATCTCAGGGTGGTTTTGATTTTTATTTCCCTGATGATTAGTGATATTGAGCATTTTTTCATGTACCTGTTGTCCATTTGTATGTCTTCCTTTGAGAGATGTCTATTCAGCTCTTTTGCCCATTTTTTAATTGGATTATTTGCTTTTCGCAACTGGTTACCCATGTGTAGAAGAATGAAACTAGACCCATACAACTTGGCATATACCAAAATCAACTCAAAATAAATTAAAGACTTAAATATAAGACCTGAAAGTATAAAACTCCTAGAAGAAAACATAGTGAAACACTTCAGAACGTGGGACTAGGCAAAGACTTTACAAATGAGACCCCAAATGAACAAGCAACAAAGGAAAGAATAAACAAATGGGATTACATCAAACCAAAAAAACTTCTGCACAGCAAACGAAACAATCAACAGAGTGAAAAGACAACCTATAGAATGAGAGGAAGTATCTGCAAACTATACATCCAACAAGGGATTAATATCCAGATGTAATAATTTTTAAAGGAACTTTAGTCTGAGAGTAATTTTCTGTGACTTTGCTAGGTATTCACTTAGAAAGGGAGGCTGAAGAAAGCGTGCCCAGAAATTGAGATAGCTGGAGCTTCTTTTTAATCGAAGTTAAGTAGAAGCTCACAAATAGTCCCAGAGACACAGAGAAGTAAAAACCTTGTTCAACCATATTAAAAGTTGGCCCAAATCCTCTGTTTTTAGGTTGAGAGGGAGAAACACACATTGAGGATGGCTGGTAATGTGAGTGAAGTTCCAAATTGGATTTAAAAAATCTGCTCTTTGAGATTAAAATTATAAATTAAATTATATTATAAATTAAATTATATATGTATATTTAGGACATTTCCATACTGATTGCTTTTCCATACTGATTGCTTTTCACTTTTTGGGGGGTGGGGAGTGAAATTGAATATAACTATAAAATTTTATATGCTTGCTAGCAAACTTCAGCTTCACCAACCACAGAATGCACAATTTTGTGGCACGGAGATATAGCCAATGATTCCCAGACTTAGTGTGCATAAATGTTATGTGGAAAGACTGTCTCAAATGTGTAGACCTCAAGCCTGAGGTTCTGCTTCAATAGTTTCAAGAAGGGGATGAGAATGGAGCATTTTGTTTTTGTCTTTTATTTTTTGGTGGCTGGCCAGTATGGGGATCTGAACCCTTGACCTGGGTGTTGTCATCATGCTCTAACCAACTGAGCTAACCGGCCACCCTGAGAATGTAGCATTTTGAAAGATAACGCACAGTGACTTGGAAGCAAGTGGTCTAGGAATCCAGAGAATCACTGGATGAGCTGAAGCCAATGATGTAGACATTTGCAACCATTTATAAATGAGTTTATTGAGAAAGGTAAATTATAGTTATTTTTAATCGTGGAGTGTGTGTGTTTTGGAAAAATTGGGAGGAGCAACAAAGATGACTGAAATATAATTTCACTGGTATAAAAATCTGAATGCACTTTAAGACGCAGATTCCACAGGCCATGTGCTGGAGCCAGGGTGAAATTCTTCAAGCCCACCCTACATTCTCCCATCGGTGTTTCCATTCTTACGGAAGACCATCTGCAGGGATTAGTCTTCTCTTCATACTCCTGACTCCCTCTCATCAGTCAGACTCTACTGGCTTGTCCCTTCCTCAAGGTGCCTTCCCTGACACCCTGTCAACAATAAACCTTCCCCAGTCACTAGTCTTCTTTCTTTCCTGCTTTATTTTTCTTTATGGTACTTACAATTTGTTGAAATATTATTTATTTGTTTACATTTTGAATGTCTTTTCCTTGAGACTTGTCTTGGTCCGTTTTGTGTTGTTATAACAAAATACCACAGATTGGGTAATTTATAAAGAAATTTACTTGGCTCATAGTTCTGGACGCTGGGAAGTCCAAGGGCATGGTGTGGGTATCTGCTCAGCATCTGGTGAGGATTTTCTTGCTGCATCATCCCATGGCTTAAGGTAGAAGGGCAAGGGAATGTGAGAGTGTGAGAACAAGAGGGGGCCGGGCTCGCATGGTGTGGGTATCTGCTCAGCATCTGGTGAGGATTTTCTTGCTGCATCATCCCATGGCTAAAGGTAGAAGGGCAAGGGAATGTGAGAGTGTGAGAACAAGAGGGGGCCGGGCTCGATTTTTATAACAAGTCCGCTCTTTTGATAACTAACCCACTCCCACAATAATGACATTAATCCATGCATGAGAGCAGAGTCCTGACGACGTATATACTCCCACCAGACCTCACCTCTCAATACTGTTGCCTTGGGGATTAAATTTCCAGCACATGAACTTTGGGGGACACATTCAAACCATAGCAAGATTGTGAGCTCCAGGAGGGCAGGGATTTTGTTTTATTTATAGCTGTATATCCAGCACCTAGAATTAGGTTGTCAATAAATATTTGCTGAATAAATGAATAAATTCATACTTTGACTCTGCCTTCTGAAAGAAATACAGTTCAGTTTTCAATCAAAATTTAGCTGTTTTTGCAATTTATTTTTCAGGGATTTACATCCCAATATGGAGGAATATGCTGACTCCCTGAAAATATCCATTTTCTGAACTGTGAAATTGGGGAGTGCAGTGTTGTACCCACTTGTCCCAATGACTGAGAAACTTAGTTTGATGCTCCCTGGCATTCTTGATGGTTATCACTTTTCCTCTGAAAACTTGAAATTGGTAATGAACACTAAGTACCAGTATATTTCCCACTGTCTTCAAAACTTTAGTTAGGTTAATGATTAATGAATGAATATGAAATACTTTGAAATGAGGGGTGTGTGTGTGTGTGTATGTGTTTGCCATTAGCCTGAGTGTGAAGAATGGATGAAATTAGGGGAGTATATCTGTCAACATTCAACCAGAAAAACAATCTACTCCTAGTTCAATAGAAAGGATCCAAAATGGGGAACTAGTTACAAAAGTGATGGAAGAGTTGAAATGTCAGAAAAGGAAAGAAGAGGTATCCCTCTTATTAGCCACAGCAGGAATTTCCTACCAGCTTTAGGGTGGAAGAAAAAGGGAAGGAAGGAGGAGGTAATATTGCCAGAGACCCGAGGGTCTGGGACCATGAAGAGTATGGATGTCCAGAGGAAGCTGGAAACCCCAGAAGATACACAGCTCTTTTGGGGATGACTCCAGAACACAGAGGTAGGTGAAGAAATGTCCTGGGTCTCCTTTCCTTCACCCTGAAATCTCCTGCCGGTGTTCCTATAGACTGCACCCTGCCAGAAGGCAGTGAGAAGTGGAATTTGCAGGGGTCATCCCTGTCTACTACTGTGCAGATTAGGGGAAAGGCTGGAACAGGTCTGAGGCCATGCAGGAAAAGAAGAGGTAAGAAGAAGTACATTTTGTATAGTCATTGTTTATTAGGTTTGTGTGGATATTAATTATTCTAACTGCCTCTGTATGGACTTTGCCATGTGGTAGAAATCTCCTGACACTCTGCTGTAAAGCTGTCTGTGTCTTATTTGCATTAGTTCAGAAATTAGAGGCTGTACCTACTTGAATGTTGACTGGAAGTTAGAGAATGATACATAAATGGTGAAACATCCACATGAACCTGGTTTAAATTTATTACCTTTATTTTCCTTTTTGACTGCTACTACTATGCTCTATCAAACCTTGTTTTCCCATTGAGTCTTCGGCTCCCTTAATGACATCCCAAAGTATTTTTATAATTTTTTCAAACACTTGTAGTTATTCAGGCAGTTGAATTTCAGATTTTAAGACTTAGCTGTGTTCATTCTCTTCCCCTCTTCCCATCAATACAGAATGGAACTGTAGCACTACAGCTCGAAAGCAGGGACATTGGGATGTGTACTCTCCCTCCTTACCTCCTTTCCTGCTCTTTCTCCCCTGGTGTTGAGAGGAGAGGGACAAGAGGGAGAGAGACTTTCTCATATCCACAGGCTTCTTTCTCCTGCTGCTCAGCACTGAGTCACATGGGACTGTCAGTTTCCTCAGAGTGGCAGGCTGTCTCAGGGTGGTGGGATGTGTGTTAGGTTCTTTGGAGGGGCCTCCTCTTCAGAGGCTCTTGTAAAAGAGCATCACAGAGCTTGTGTCTTCCTCAACCTCAGCCCCTAGAACAAGTCTTCCAGACCACCTTCCCGCTGCTGGGATTTTTCACCCAGAGATGTCTCTCTTGATGGGCCCAGCACGTGGCAGATTCCACACCACCTTCTATGGGGTTTGCTCCCGCATCCATAGGAAATCCACAGGTGTTCACACACCCAGTGGTGGGAATGTAGGACTGAGGTCTCTCTCCTGCCCATTTCTTTATGCACCTAGCATCAGGCCTTGGGAAATGGGTGCTCTGTGAGGACAGATGTTCAGCATTTTTCAAATGGGAGGTAACTGAAAATCTTCCGCATAGTGGCTTGGGCACTTCTGATATCACAGGAGTGGGGGTGGGGGGACTAATTGAATGGCCCCATCCCCCAAAAGAGGAGAGGAGGCAGGGATGGTTTGCTTCTCCACAAATTCTGCCTCTTCATTACCACCCACCTTGAGTCAAAATTAAATGAAGAAAATCTAAGTTAGCTAGCGGGTAATCTTAAGCACATAAATATCTGACTCATGGATGTTCCAGAAAGAGAGGAGAAAGGAAAGGCTATTGAAAACCTATTCAAAGAAATAATAGCAGAAAAGTTCCCAGGTACAGAGAGAGACCCAGACTTTCAGATCCAGGAAGTTAAAAGATCCCCAAACAGATTCAATCCAAAAAGGTCCTCTCCAAGACACATTATAGTCACACTGGCAAAATTCAAAAGGCAAGACAGAATCTTAAAAACAGCAAGAGAAAAGTATCAAATCACCTATGAGGGAGTCTCTGTCAGACTAACAGCAGACTGCTCAGCAGAAAGTCTACAGGCTGGAAGAGAATGGGGTGATATATTCCAAATACTGAAAGAAAACTTTCATCTGCTCTTTAGCCCTCTGGTAGTATCATGTTAGTGCAGGTTCGGATGAACTGGAGCTTCTCAGAAAGCCCCATAGGATGAGGATTGGCCTTGGGGAAGATGATTCTCTGAACTTAGAATGTGGATACTTTAGTTTTCATCTGAATGCTTTGATAGAGAATTCCAGGAAATAGGGCACTGAATACATTAATACTGTATTTTCGCACAATTCTTTAATCCATTAACTTATTCATTTAACAGCTATGTATTGGGCACTTACTACTGCTAGGGATTTGGCTTGTCATTGAGGATAAAGTGAGCAATACATGATTGCTGCCTTGAGGAGCCTCCAGTGTAATGGGTAACTAACAGACACTAATTGTAGAGCTTCTACTCAAGGCCAGGTGGTTTGTCACTTAGTTTAACTTCTCATAGCTCTGCTGTAGGGCCAATATTATTATTACTAATATACCAAAGAGGAAATGGTGTAGAAATGGTATAGCTCATATAGTTTAGATAATTTGACTAAGACTGCTCAGGCATCAGGAACCATGATGAAGGTTTGGCCCTGGGACCACCAATGTGCCTTATTTCTTCAGGAACCCTTGCTTTCCTCAAAGTCAAATGTCTCTCTTGCCTTTTAGAAAGTTTCAGAAACTTTGGTGATAGATAATCAGGGTTTATGACTTAGTTTTATTTATTTGGGGGACAGGTTTAGTAAAATGTAGTCATAAGAATACCCTGATAGTAAATGAACGATGGCTAAATCGTTTGGCCCATGTGGACAGGGAATAGCCAACTCATAGTTGAAACTCCTAGATGAGAAAAATATGTCAGGGTTAAATTTTTCAAATTTGAAAATAATATAAATTTTTTTTTTCCTTTTTGTCTTTTTTCGTGTCCGGCAACGGATTGCAACCCTCAGTGTCGCGCCCGTACCGGACCGGGACCGGCCACGGGATCGCAACCCTCAGTGTCGCACCCGCACCTCGCTCAGCCAGTGAGTGGGAACCGGTCTGTATGTGGGATCCGAACCCTCGGCGGGAGCGCCGCCACGCTCCCAAGCGGCGCACTGTAGCAGTGTGCCACCGGGCCGGTCTGAAAATAATATAAATTTTAAAAAATGCATTTGGTTTTATAAACTCACATCCTGAAGTAACTTCCAATTCTTAGTTGCAGATTAGCTCAATTTGAAGTCAAAAGTAGGTAAAGCCAGAGTAAAAAAAAGAAAGAAAGAAATAAAGCATTTATTTATACTTCCAATGCAGTTACCTTTATAATCTTTGCAGATTAGCTCAATTTGAAGTCAAAAGTAGGTAAAGCCAGAGTAAAAAAAAGAAAGAAATAAAGCATTTATTTATACTTCCAATGCAGTTACCTTTATAATCCTGCAGATATAAGGAAGGCAGAAAAATACTTTAAAAATTTGATTCAACTGAATTTATAATTGTTAACTGAGGGTAACGGTTTGTTTTTGTGGGTGCATTCACAT
Source organism: Galeopterus variegatus (assembly GCF_000696425.1). Taxonomy (NCBI): domain Eukaryota; kingdom Metazoa; phylum Chordata; class Mammalia; order Dermoptera; family Cynocephalidae; genus Galeopterus; species Galeopterus variegatus. The sequence goes on along the minus strand of NW_007727285.1, from coordinate 352,685 downwards.
GCTCACTTGCTGTCTTTATAAAGCCACCAGTGCCCCTCCTGTGATAACCCACTTATCTATTAATCCATTAATCCATGATTTTTTTCAGAAAGTGTCTGGAACTTTCTGAAAGGCAACAGAGATATTTGACTTTGAAGAAAGCAAGGGTCCCTGAGAAAATCAGGTACATTGGTGATCCCAGGACCAAAACTTTGTCATGGTTCTTGATGCTTGAGCAGTTTTGGACAAATTACCTAAACTGTATTAATCCATTCATGAGGGCAGAGCCTTCACTATCCAATTTTCGCCCAAAGGACCCACTTCTCAACACTGTCACTTTGGGGATCAAGCTTTCCCATGAGCTTTGGAGGGGACAAACATTGAGACTATAGCAAACATCTTGACTCAAATAAATTAATCCTCATCATTTGCTACAACACTTTATAGGAAAAGAAGAAAACAGAAGAAGTGATTTGAAGAAAACAGTTTATATATATTATATTGAAAAAAATGAGAAAATCCATATTGGGCAGATAGAATGCTTTTTTGTTTTAATTTAAAGAAGTGGGGGGAGGAGACAGTGACAGACACAAGCATTGAATGGAAAATATTTGCATGAACTTATGGTTTTGGGAAATTTTTATTCAGTAGCAAAACTAACCTGCTACTCTGCTGACACTCTACTTCACTATGAAGGGAGTGAGAAGGCAAGCCCCAGAATGGAAGATGGTCTGTTGCCAGTTTCATGTGTAATGATATCACTTGCAGGCCTAACACCCAGATTATGATTCCCACGTGACCTTTTACTAAAAGCAGAGGGCTCCCTGGAACAAAGCCATTACTGGATCTTGAGTCAGGAAAAGCATTACAATCCTATGGTGGTGAGGCAAAGATGATTTGGGAAATATCTGGGGTAAAGTTGAGATGAGTCAAGGGCCCAATCCCCAGAAGAGGGTTTTGCTCAAATTGTAAGACTCCTGTATGACAATTTTTAGCTGACATCACAGTTACTTCACTCCTTGCACTTAGAAGGCATTTTATTCTTTAAAAGGGCTTCAACCCCCAGCTTTATTGAAGTATAATTGACAAATGACAATGGTATATATTCAAGGTGTACAGTGTGATGATTTGATACACATATACACTGTGTAATGATTTCCACAATCAAAATAATCAACATGCTTATCACCACAAATAGTTACCCTTTTCTTATTTTTCTGCATGTGTGTGGTCAGGATACTTAACATCTACTTCTTTAGCAAATCTCAGGTAAACAATACAATATTATTAAATATAGTTACACTAGATTCTCAGAATTTACTCATCCTACAACTGAACATTATAAAACCAACATTCTTTTTTTTTTTTTTTTGTAGGGTTAATTTTTTCTT
>NW_007727285.1:348327-350315 GCF_000696425.1 Galeopterus variegatus | reverse complement strand
AGTTCCTTTTTCTCCGCAACCTTGCCAGCATTTATCGTTCAAAGTCTTTTGGATTTTAGCCATCCTCACTGGGGCGAGATGGTATCTCAGTGTAGTTTTGATTTGCATTTCCCGGATGCTGAGTGATGTTGAGCATTTTTTCATATGACTGTTGGCCATTTGTATATCTTCCTTAGAAAACCAACATTCTTAATTAACATCTTTAAAAGACCCTTTGACCAACATCTCCCCCATTCCGCCATGCAACGACCTGGATGAACCTGAAGGACACTGTGCTAAATGAGATAGGCCAGACACAGAAAGACAAATACTGTGTGATCTCATTTTATATATGGACCCTAAAAAAGTCAAATCCATAGAAACAGTAGAACGGTGGTTGCTAGAGGGGCTTCTGAAGAGAAGACTTCTCTAATGAGGCAGATCTTGCAGATTAGCAGAGTGGGAACTTAATACATAATTCAAGTGTACCGTCATGTAAAGCCTACCACAGGCTTTATTTTATTTATTTGGTTTTCTAATAGGAATTATGTACCACACTAAGATCACTTCTTTGATTATTTAGGAACAAGTCAAGGCCTCTGGTGAATGAAGAAAAAATGCTGCCTAAGATGTTAACAGGCCAACATAGTGCACTTGCCACTGAGCAGAAACTACAGATACCTGATTCAGAAATGCCAATTATTGACATAATTTTAATCTGCATCGTATTTAACTTATCTGGTTAAAGATAATTTTTTTCTGATGATAAATAAATAAGTAATGATTTTGCGTTTCATTAGCTATTTAGATGTTTCAGGTCTCACACTAAGTTTTTTACAAGCTGGTGAACACTGACACATTACTTCTCCTCACAGAACTATGACCACACATTCCTAGACAACATAAATATGTGGTTGAACTAATGTTAATCACATCGCCATTTCATAAATTACATGATAAAACAAATTATCAAGTACCCAAGTACTAAGTTACACAGCTTAAAAGGCAGATAAAATATTAGATGTCTGCTCAATTCGTTAGCAGAAACCCACTTTTTTTTGCAAGAGAGGTTGGGAAGAGAAGGAAAAAAAATATCACACTTCAAACAAAAATAAGTTGATAAACAACTTCCAGTAAGTATGGGGGGAAAGTTACAGGAATTTTAGAAGTTATATGATTAAGAATTGTTTTAGCTGCAATAATAAAGCATCTCTACTTTTTAAAAAGTATTTACTAAATTAAAGAGCATACGCTACATGTTCTGCACAAGACAAATGCAACATTTTACTAAAAATATGTAATAGCCCCCTCCAGTTCTTTTTTCAGGCCCTCCCTGTTAAGTTGCACCTCAGAATGCAAACATTAAATTAACTGCAAGGCTTTTTTTGTCTGGAGACATTAAAGACATGTGTTTCTGTACAATGTAGATTTTCAAAATGGAGGTTTTTCATAACAGCACAAAATGAGATTTACTAGAAAGGATTAAATAATCACTGTAAGACTTGGTAAAAGAAAAATCAATGGTTACACAATGCATACTGGTGTGGTTGTGGGAGATGTAAACATGAAGTGAGCAGGCAAATAACCACAAAGGCCCTACTTTCAGGGTTTGAAATGACAATGACTGAAGGAATAAACCACATAAGATCTACAGTGTTCACAGTTCCTGGGATTTTAGTTCTGTATGATACTAAAAATATACAAGTATTGTGCTGGGTATTTTGGCACTAATCTTTCTAAATTTCTTATACATTGATAAGATTCTGGCATGGGAACAGATTTAAAGAAGATATAATTCAATACCTCATGATTTCAGGAAAGGTCAATTAATAAGCACATTTTAAATGGTAAATAGCAAGAATCTTTTGCTAAGTGTCCATATAGTTTGATTGTAACCCAAACATAGAGGCTGCAATTCTGTCAAGATTGTGGCCTGGTGAAACTGCTTTTCAATACTCCTGTGGCGGCTTTATTAGACTTATTCACCAAGCAAACATGTTGGCTAATAT
>NW_007727285.1:346236-347756 GCF_000696425.1 Galeopterus variegatus | reverse complement strand
CCTCATGATTTCAGGAAAGGTCAATTAATAAGCACATTTTAAATGGTAAATAGCAAGAATCTTTTGCTAAGTGTCCATATAGTTTGATTGTAACCCAAACATAGAGGCTGCAATTCTGTCAAGATTGTGGCCTGGTGAAACTGCTTTTCAATACTCCTGTGGCGGCTTTATTAGACTTATTCACCAAGCAAACATGTTGGCTAATATGTACGACAAATTAGGTCCTGTCTCAAGTTCCACTTCCAAGGAAATAGCATCAAGCATCCCAGTTTTATTGAATGCAACAGTTATTTCTATGAACATTGGAGTCTGAAGCGCAGTTGCATTTTAGGATGATACCTCTCCAAATACAAAAGTTGCTTGCTGTTAAAAGCTCCATGCTGCTTTGGTCTTATGAATTGTACTGCATCTTTGTATTGCATTCCATCTTCAATTAATGCTAAGACGACAAGCACTGGAGCTCTCCCAAGACCAGCGACACAATCAACAGCAATACAACAACCAGGTTCTTCATGACACTTAATTTTCAAAAGACTTAACCAGTCCNAACAGCAATACAACAACCAGGTTCTTCATGACACTTAATTTTCAAAAGACTTAACCAGTCCTCAACCATCTGGTTGGACGGTGGTAACACCATTGTCAAAAAGCCAGTTGAGAACATGGATACCTTCTTTCTCCACAAGAATAGTGTTCTAAGTTGTTTCACATACTGTTACTATTGTGGTAACTCCATACCTCTTAAGTTCCTCTATACATTTTTTTAAGGTTGCTTTGGTTGGATTGATTACGTGTATTAAGAAACCTCATGTTCTTGTGTGTGACTTCCACAGGAACTGGGGTGGTTCATTCGAGCTGTGTTAATTTAGTTAAAAAACACTCAATAAGGTTATGAAAGAATTTTAAAAATTGAATACAGAAATGATGTAAAGAAACTGAAGTCTACTTCAGTATACTCCACTTGAAATTCTCCGTGCTTTGAGTATGAACTTGGGAGTAATGGTAAATGAAATGAATCTCCTAACAAGAAGCAACAATTCTTCCATCTAGTACTACTGAGGCAGTAAAAAGCAAGTGCCTCAAGGTTCACCCCATCCAGGTCAGAACTCCTGTAAAGTGCTGTGCAGATTTCAATTCAACACTTCTGTGTCCAGCTTAACCACTCTTAAGGGGGCTTCTTGGTAATGAATTTCACAGTTCACTATTCTGCACAGAGCTCGTGCTGTGCCTGGCGGTAATCTCCCCTGCCCTTCAGAAACCCCATAAATGTGTGACTCAGAGCTGAGGAATATGTTTACTTGAAGATTGTGGCCTAATCATACAGCTGATTCTGAGGTGGCGGCGACATGGGCGGTGTCAGTGGCGGCAGCTGCAGAGCAGGGGACAGCGGTGGTTGGTGGGTCAGTGGCAGTGATACAAGTGGCTGCAGGGGCACCAGACTCCTGAAGAAGAGAATTAGCTGTTACAATTTTTATTAAATTCTCTTTATGTCTATATTGGAAGGACATATAAAGCATAGA
>NW_007727285.1:327820-345746 GCF_000696425.1 Galeopterus variegatus | reverse complement strand
GCAGCGGCAGAGCAGGGGACAGCGGTGGTTGGTGGGTCAGTGGCAGTGATACAAGTGGCTGCAGGGGCACCAGACTCCTGAAGAAGACAATTAACTGTTACAATTTTTATTAAATTCTCTTTATGTCTATATTGGAAGGACATATAAAGCATAGATTATGAAAGAAAGCACAGCATTGGCAAATTTCAAAATAATTTTTTGTTTTAAGAAAAGGTAAAAGTGAAAATAAATTTATTTGGGTTTTGATATTGAGTATGTTTTGGTTTAGAATTTTCTGCTTTGAATAAATAGAGATAATTTTGAATGGATCAACATGACCGAGCCACCAAAATACCTTAAACTCTGGCACTAAATTAGAATTTAATTTGTTTCTCTAAGTAAGATAAAGCAATCAAACTTTTCATAATTAGACTGTTACATCTTGGAAGAATAGATAAGTCAAGGAGAAGTAAGTCCCACCTCTGTCCTAAGAGTCTTAGCATGTGCAGTAATACCAAGGAGAGCAGACGAGGCTCTAATGGGCAGGAGAGGGTGGGAGTGGGAGACTCTTCTGGGTCCTGGTCAGGAAGAGAAGTGCTGCCTTTAACCTACTACCAGAGTTGGCTCTATGATTTCCAGCATCTAGTGCAAAATAAAAATCTGGGGACTCTTATTTAAAAAGCAGAAAAAACATTCCACTAAATGATTTAAAATATAAAGCTTTTTCCTTTATTCCAGTCTCTCTCTCAACTTCTCATGGTGTTTTTTTTTTTTTAAATTTGCTGTTTAATGTCATTGTAAGTTAAAAAAATTAAATTATTAGCATGAATTTTATCATTCATCTTTGTAATGGACAATGCCAGTTGTAAATGCAAATATGAGCATGTACCTTGTATGCAAAATGACTGAAATCACAAAACTTGTATTTTATACGTGCATATGTATTTTGACCTTACCGGAACAGTGGAAAGCCTGCTTAAAATAACTCAAATGTTTTTATTTTACTTCTTGACACATGCAAAATATGGGTTGCTCTATCTTTTGCTCTTTCCTTCTATGCCATCATTTTCAGTGTAAGTCATTGGTTAACACAAGGAAGTAATACTGGTAAGAAAGGATATGATGGGGTTCCTTAGTTATTAATGTTCCTAGAACACCATTGCCTTCTTTCTGAGTTCTGGATTGAAGGAAAAATGTGGCCTTTGGGACTCTCTATGCCTCCACTTACTCAGTCATGGATATAACATGCTTATTCCATACTGTGGGTTTTTCTGACACCCATACATTGCCAGTCCACTGGAATTTTGCACTCCTGGGACTTTTCACAGCTATTTGCAAATAGAGAAGCAAGAACTGGTCTACGTGCAGATTTTGTGTATCTCCTCTGCTCATGCTTCATTTTCCTATCAGACTTCACTTACAAAACAAAAGTTCAAAGATAATATTATTATGAATTTAAAGATGGTGACAGCAGAACATGAAGCCAAGTTCAGGGACCTTCTGTGCACGATTCCCTATACGACCTCATTGGTTACAGGCCCACAAAGACAGTCCTGCCTGCATCAGAAAATTGGTTCAGATGACACCTTGAGATTTATTCTATTTCTCCTTAAAGCAGTAGGCTTTTCAGGGCATGGGGCTCGGTCAAGGGAAGAAACATTAGCACCGGATTTAGCACTAGCTCCATCTTCCCAGTGGTGAGAATTCCCGGACCACGTGATGATCTGCCTTTGTGGGACAGACTGAGTAGAGGGAATGAAGAGCTGATGATATTTTCTTCTCTGCTCACTTTATCTAAGAATTAGGCCTCCTGTGTTTTAGTCTTTTTTTTGTCTTTTTTTCCGTGTCTGGCAACGGATCGCAACCCTCAGTGTTGCCCCCGTACCGGACCGGGGACCGGCAATGGGATCGCAACCCTCGGCGCTGCTCCCCCGCCTCGCTCAGCAAGTGAGTGGGAACCGGTCTGTATGTGGGATCCGAACCCCCGGGCGGGAGCGCCGCCGCGCTTCCCAAGCGGCGCACTATCCAGTGCGCCACCAGGCCGGCCCATGTGTTTTAGTCTTGATAGCAAATACTCAATTTGATTGAAATGTGTTGGTGGAAAGGGAGGTTAGAATAGTTTCTCTAATCTTTTACCTTAGTGGTTTCCAAAGTTTGTACCACATTAGACTCATCCGGGGCATTTAAAAAAATTCCACTGCCCAGGCAACCATCCAGTCTTTTTGTTTCCTACCAACTCTCAAGTCAGCTTGTCTCCTGTGCCTTGTTTTTATAATTGCTAAGTGAAATGGTCAACACTGTATGATAAGCATGACAGCATTTTCCTATCGAGCTCTCTAAGGCTCAAGCCTTTGTGATCACTGATCTGAACCCAAGAGCTGACAGGTGGTAATTTGGCCAACTGCTTTACCATCTTCAAAAAGTGTACATATTAATGAAAATATTCATATTAATCTCTTGGATTCCAAAGACTCAGCCTTTAAAAGGATCCTCATTCCCATCCTGCTTGGATTAGGCCATATCAAAATTTTAGGTCCTACCCTTGTAGGAACTTTCTTCTGGATAATAATTTTAAGTAACAATCGGACTCTTTGGGTTGTAACTGACCATAATCAAAAGCAAAATTACCTCTCAGAATCCATGGAAGAATTGAACAACCAAGCTCCAAGAAGCAGCTGGTTCTTGCAAGTAGCTCTGACCAGGGACTTTAATGTCACCAGGATATAACCTGCTTCATCTCTGATGCTCTGTATGTCACCATCATCATTTCTAGTTTGCTCCACAGAGAGCTGAATATGAGCCACCAATAGTTCATGAGTTTTTCATACTATATCTTCCACCAACACAAAAGACTTACCTGCTTTTTAATTTTCAGTCCGAAAATATCCCAGGGAAGGGCTTTACTTGGCCCGATTTGAGTGAGGCATCCACTCCTGGGTCAATCAACTGGGGCCATTGGGTGAGATTAGGTAAGAATATGTCATCTTCCAATGGAGCCATTAGGTGATAGTGGTGTATCCTTGGAAAATGTTTTGGAGCCTTTTCTTCTCTTAGTTGAAAATACAGGTAATGCTATGTTCCTTACACACATCAGCTTAAAGTGTAGCTATTACAGGCAAAGGGAAACACATTTTCCATTGTCATTTCACACCCTTCGCTCTTTTTTATTCTAACGTAAACAGCTCATAGCAACAACATTGATAGTTCACTTTAAGAACAGAAATCTGGCAGCATTCACCGACTTCAACACTTTCAACATGAAGGCTTTCTTGTAGTATTGACAACCAGAATTACAAGTGAGAGAGTCAAGGATGTTGGAATGAAAAATGCTTTTAATATATAGACCTCAATAAATATTTTTGATATTGGTGGTAGTGAAATGTTCAACCTGGAATTAGAATCACTTTGAAACATGGTTGATAGCCACAGATAAGTCACTAAAGTGATTTTTGGCAATATGATTGGTGTGCACATATATATGAACAGTTCAACAGAATTACACAAAAAGGGAAGATTGGCATTTTGCCTCAGCATGTATACAGTTTATCAGAGCTAGTTATTGATACCTTTCAGTAGAATTGACATGAACTTGAATTTGAATCCCTCCAGTTGGTTTGCTGTCACTCAGTGACTTTTACATTCTGATTGTTTAAAAATATAAGAATTACAATTTACACTTGGGAGCTTGTTTTAATTAAAATCTCAAAACTGGATTATAGTTCCATGCATTCTAAATATGAGGAGATTGAATTACTTACTTCGTGATTCTGTGCAGATACCATAGACCTAATCTATTGCTGCTAATAATATTCAGTGCATAGATTAGCACTCCGAATATGCAAAATTTAAAACATATCTTATTAATTGTTGAAAGTCTCTTGAGATCTAATGCCTGGTTTTGAAAAGCAAGAAAGCTTACTTTGGATTGATAAATGCAAGTTTTTAAAAACGTTAATGGAGAATAGTTGGAACTATCTCCTACTGTTATAATTTTCTCTGCTTCAAACTTTCAGAAACTCTCTGACCCCAAATATAGTGTCTGATGATTTCAGGTAATTTCACTGATGTGCAAAATGTGACAGATAGTTGCAGAGTTAGGTACATTATTCTAAAATACCTCTTTTGAGATATTCTCTTTAGTGCGATGCTTTAGTATTCCTTTTTAAAGAATGCATGCATATTTATGTAGATTGGATTGTATACTTGTCTAATATAAATGTAGATGATAGAGTCATTAAGGTCTTATTCATTTCAAATCACATTAAAATCATTGCAATTTGAAACATTTGGGGATGAGACATAAGGTGGGTGTGAGAATAGAAATGTATGAGGGGGTACCTTCTTCTGTTTCTGTTACAGCTTTAAATTTAGTAGCTTCTCAGTGCCCAGGGAACAGAAGAAAAGATTAAAAGAGATGCTATGAGCCAGGAGTAACGTGCTCTGCCTTCATGAGTGGGATGTGAGTTGTGTTAAAGCTGAGACACTTCAAATAAGGTTACAATACACCAGACTGTAGAAGGAGCATTTCAGAGAAATTGGCTGGTAAAGAGATAAATAATTTGACAGTCTATACTAAAGAATTATTTACAACTGTTTCTCGGAGTTCCTATGCATACCCAGTTGTAAAGGCACAGAAGAAAACTAGCCTAAGTGAGGCTGAGTGTAGGTTAGTCTAGGCTTATTAAATATATGAAGATGTATCATTGTCCTGTGCTGTGAGTGTGGGATGCCCTTGACCAGGGTTTTCAGAATTAAGTTTTAGAAGAGAGTATTACCAGATATTCGACCCAAATAGGGGTAGATGACAGGATGCCTTAATGTAATTTCCTGTGTCCCACCTTTGTATTTGACAGGGTGACTGGGATTATGGCAGATACAGAAAGGATAGTGAACTGTGACTATATGCTGGCACTTGGTGTGGCTTTGGAGGAGCCCAAGCAATACCTTTTTAAAGGGCTAACTGTCCAATGTCAGTGAAATTGTGGGGTGACTATCAGGAGGGATAAGCATTCCCTTAAAGATTTTTGCCCTCATTGCTGGCCTTGTTCTACCAAATTCAGGGGACTTTTAGATTTTAAAAGATTTGTAAATAACTATGTCAAAATGTCCAAAGTTTTTTCTGATTTAACTCGAAGTTATCAAACATGGGCTAGGGTCGCTGCTGAAGGGTTGGAGTCCTGGACAGCACCGAAGACTGAGGCAGGTGAAGGTTTGTCATTGCACAGACTTGAGATCCACAATAACAGCGTGCTGTGGCGAGTCAGCCACTCCTCTTAGAGAAAAAAGGCAACTGAATACTTAACCTTGATGGGGCTTTCCTGGCTGTCACATGCTTCCAGATGAATGCAAGTAGCCATGAATCTTCATTTGCAGAGTGCTACTGGCTGCCCCAGGATCTCCAGCAGAGTAGCGATCTGGATGACGGGACATCTGGAAAGATGGGTGTATTATTCCATCTCCACTCCACCACGGACTTAGGAACATTCAGCAGTGTCTCAGCATCTTGCTTCCCTCTGATTCCCTTCACTTCCTTCTAACTGTGCTGAATGTGCCTCAGGTGCTGGCTGCAATGAGAATGAGGTGGTCTATACCCCTCGCACTTCCAAGTGAGCAGGGGATTAATATTCAGACTGAGTAATAAGACTGACTTAACTCATGCTTCCTTCATACCCCACAACCCAGCCCATTCCTCCCAACTCCAAGAAAGTAACAGAGGAAGGAGGAAAGCAAGCAACAAAACACAACACAAAACAACAACAAAAATGCAGAGAAAAAGACTTGTGTGGTTTACATACGAATCTGTACAAAAACATATTGTAATAAAATACTCAATTTCACCACACAAAAATCCAGAACTGTTAGTCATTTACTGCTAGACTTTGTGAATAATATCTGTGAAGACTGTCACTCATGAGGCTGATGGAAATCGATTGAGAAAACTATCAGTGATTTATATAAGCGGGACTGTTAAGCAAACCTGTAGGACTGAAAGAAATTAGAAAGATTCTTCATGACTTATTCATTGTCAGGACTCTAATTTGAGAACCCAAGATCTGCTTAAAACCTGGACTACCCTCTCTCTAGTTGGGGCAACTTGTATGGACACCTAGGGGTTACTAGCTGTGAAAACAAAAAGTCACCTAATCGGAATATGATACAACATATCCATAAACCTATTGCAAAACCCACCAGTCCCCTGTAACCTCAAACCCTGAAGCCCCATCATTCATGCTGCCTACCATTATTTCCCACCTTTTACAGACCTTTCTTCCATTTCTGCACTCCCTCTCACCCCACAGAATATAAGATTATCATACATTTTTGATGGCTAACTAACTGTTAATGCAAAAGTAGAAGCCATTCAAAAACAGAGTGAGTGCATACTTAGGGTGTTTGGTTGTAGGACCATCAGGCTATCTCAAATAATGGGGATTTATTATGTGGTTACCTGTGTGGTGGTAAGGGAGATAGAGTTTCAAAAAGACTAAGAATACCCGAGTCATAAAAAGAAAAGGGAGCCAGGCTTCAGCCACGACTTCCAGAGCCTGCAGTAGAAGGAAGGGCCATTCAGGATTCAAGGTTGCTCTGGGGACCAGAGTTTCATGGGGTCCTCGCAGTTCTTTAATTCTCTGCTGGGTTCTCTCTGACTTTACTACTTCTGCTTAACTACCATTCTCTACTCATAACTTTATGGCATGTTTTTTGCTTACTCAAAGTTTTTGCTTACTTATAATTTGCCTCCTTTCTGGTTCCTCTGCTTTATGTCTGCTCTTGCTGTTTTTTAATCTGCTCATGCTACTAATTACAGCTTTCTGTATTTCACACTAAAATTCCTGCCATATTAAAATTCCTGAGGAAGACACTTTGATTAGGCTAGACAATCACCATGATTGCTGATGGGCAGAACATTTGGATGGGTCAGATTACAGTGAGGTGCCTATTCTGATCCAAACAGCTATAGCTGATACACAGGATTAGAGGCAGAGAACAGGTTCAGGGACGGGGAAGGAGTCCCCAGATCTGCTGCCTCAGCAGGGCTGATGCTTAATGTCCCTTGTAAGACAACTATTGACATCACAGGTGCTGTAACTGATCTATTTTCATATAAGTCAGAATTTGCCTTGGAATTTATACAATTCAAACTCCCCTACAACAAATTTTCTTATATGAACAATACCAGACCAAAAAACCCCCAAAGATTACAGTGATAAAATACTTGTCAGATTTAATAAAAGTGAATTTGGATCACAGCAGATTTAACTTCCTGACTTACTCCTTCCTTCCTTCCTTCCTTCCTTCCTCCTTCTTTCCTTTCTTCCTTCCTCCCTCCCTCCCATCCTTTTGTCTCTTTGGACTTTTATTTAGAATTAACTTCATATGTATTCTATATAGTCTTTGAATTGCTTGGTCGTACTGTACACACTTTTCTTCATCCTTGCAGTCACTCACTGCAGCTGTGGTCTTACAAAGTAGAACTAACTGGACTCCATGAATTTTCTAAACTAAGACTTTCGTAGTTTTTGGTTGATGGCTGTCAAATAATGGTTTTCTGGAGGGTCATGTTCAATTTTAAAGTCTCCAAGACATGTCAAGAGGGATTATTCTCTATCACTTTCTTTGTATAAAAAGCACTTCAACAACACAATTTAACAATATTTTTAAAGAAAAAAGAAATATTTAAAAAATTTTAAAAAGTACATACATTTTTATGTTATGTACACATTTGTCTCTCTTCAGTTTGTCTAGCTGTATATGATTTGTGAATTCTACATTTTTTTTCTTGGAGTCAGTAAGACCTGGTTTGAAATTATGTCTACTGATTATTAAGTCTGTGACTTAGGCAAAGTGTTAGACTAGTCTTCCATATCTTCATTTAAAAAATAATGATAATATTACTTTCATATAGCTGTTTTTAAGATCAAATCAGATTAAATCACTAATTAAACATGAAAATCACCAAGCACATCTGTTTCTCGGCAGGGACTTAAGAAACATTAGGCCTCTTTTTCTCTCCCACTGTGACACGACTGTTTTGATTGTTGCATACATTTGATGTGGGCTCCACTTGCTCCACAGTAATGTGACCATGTAACACATTGCCATTTTGAGTGTTGAAGAGGGTGCTGTTAGTTTTCAGCCCAGAAGGAGGTGTGCACAATAGGACTGTCTTCAGCAAACTGGGTGCATGGTTGCCCAACTCCTGAACCCCTTCTTGTTTGTTTAGGTTGGGACCCTGAAAATTATTTAGGGGTTGAAAAATTCTAGTCTCTTGTTGGAATTTTCTGGCAATATAGCTTCTTCACTCTTCTTTAACATCCTCACGTTCTTGCTTCCTGGTTCCAATAGTCAATCACTGTGATGATCCCTGGTGTATACCGTCAACTTCCTAGCACTCCTTGTTGACTGATCTCAGCATCTGCACTCAGGGATTTTGAATGAGGCTGGGGAAAAACACAAATCCATGCTGACATTCAGTGCATATCTCAGATGGGTCTTCTACCTGCCCAACAATCCAGCTCCACTGCATTTTCATTTCTCTTTTCTACTCTCGGAGGGACCTCAAACAACTTCCCTTTCTACTATTTTATCTCATATGCTAAACACACTTCTTATTTTACTAAGAAAATGGAAGTGATTAGAAGACAACCTGCAGTTTTCCTCCTTCAAACCTATAAACTTACCTGTGTGCAAACCCATATACGTTTAGTGCCACTATGCTGCTCAGTTTCAGGGAAAACACTTCAGTTACATTCTATACGAGTAGTACTTTGGGGACACATTTCAAAATCCAGGTTTACTTAGTGTCCCCACATTCTCATCTCACATTCTCTCTTAATCAATTCTTGTTCTGGCTTTTGATTCTCTTACGAGCTATTGTGAAGACCACCTGTGACTTCCATCTTACAAATCCATTCTAATCTCAGCTTTTTCTTACTTGAGCCCCCCATCCTGATTTTCCTCCTGTATCACTGGCTGCTCTCTCTTCTTTCTTAAAGACTTCTTCTCTCTCCCAAAGAGCCAGACTGCCTATGTTCAAATTCCAGATCTGTCATGGACTACCAAGTTTCTTAGCCTATTTTTGACTCAGTTTCCTCATTTGTGAAATAATGATAAAATAGTTTTTATGTCAGAATTTTTGTGGGAATTAAATAAATAAATCAGATCAAGTTCTTGGAAAAGTGCCTCAGTGAGTAGTAGGATTCAATAAATGTGCCATGAATTTCTATTGAATGTCAGCTTCCCAGGGTCTTGTACTTGCCTATCTTTTCTGCTCTATCTACGCTATCTACCTAAGTGAGCTCTTCCAGTCTTCTGACTTTAAATCCTATTCATACCAAAGCTCTGCAAATTTCACATCTCTAGCCATGACCTTCCTTCTGAGACCCAGATTCATACTTCCAGTTATTTACTCAGAGTCACCACTTGGATGTCCAGCAGGTGCTGGAATCTCAGCAAGTCCAAAGCAGGGTACTTGCTCTACCTATCGCCCTTGCTGCTCACCCTCCCCCACCCCACTCCTTCCCCAGCCATTCCCATCTTAGTTTATGGCATTGATTTCACCCATTGCTTAGATCAAACACCTAGGAGTTGTCCTTGGTTTTCCCTTCATACCATATGGCCACATCACCAGAAATGGTCCTACTGGGAATATGTATCTTGAATTTGAGCAGCTCTCACTGCAACCACTGCTTCCACTTTGGTCCCAACCACCACCATCTCTTGCTCCTCTACAAGCGTTTCTCCAGCAGCCATATTCTATCACTCTCCTGCTAAAAACTATCTACTTGTTTCCAATCTCACTCAGAATAAAACTCCCAATTCCAAAATTATATAAGGCCCCGATGGGGTCCTAGTCTCTTCTATGATGCAATGTCCTATTACTCTCTCTTTCTCTCTCACTTCCTCCTGCCTAGGCACAATACTATGGATTTTACTTAAACCTGGCAAGCTTTTCTTACATCTATGGTTTACCCTTGCTTTTCTTTTTTCCTGGAACCCTTGTCTCCTATATCTTCTCACATCAGCTTTGTTTTTGTTATTCAGGTTCCTGTTCAAATATCATTCCTCAAGGAGGCCTTCCCCAACCACCCTATGTAAACTTGTTCTCTTCCAACCACAGTATCCTTTCTTATTTTAATTCATAACACTTATCATTATTTATTTATTTGCTTAAATAGTTATTGTGTTTCCCTCACTAAAACAAAAGCTACATGATGTCAAGGGCTTTGCTGTATTTGTCACAGCTTTCTCAGTGATTGTCACAGTGACTGGCCTACAGAAGGCATTTAATAAATATTTCTTGCCTGAACAAATGAGTAATTAAATAAATCCCATCCTTTGGTGGTGCTCTCAGTAGAGACTATAGAGTGAGAAGAGGCTGGGCAGGCAAAATTAATCAAAATTTCTGGGTTCAAAATAATTTATTTTTGCTTTGTTTATCTTCAGGAGAGCATTATATAGCCTCATTGGTTTTCTATAATTGTCATGGCAACGCTCATTAGGTTTAGCTGCACCAAGGACATCTGCTCTTAGAGCCAGCAATTCTGCTATGTTACAATTCTTTATCTACAACAGAGACTTTAGCCCATTTTATTGTACTTGATTAAATATTTTTTGGTTCAGCCTCACAGATCACAGTGTCAGCTGCTTTTATATGAAGGTGCCATCGTGTTTAAAGACCTTAGCTCAGTCCTTAGCTTTTTCAGAAGAATAGTGTAACACACACGTGTAGTTCATATGAGGCTATATTTTTCCCTGATGGGTTTACTAGTTTTAGTAAATATAAATCTTAAGTACTACAAATCCAGCCCCCACTTTTTTGTTTTGTTCTCTGTACTATAACTTTTATCACCAAAAACCATATTTATTTCTTTCCTTGACCTTTTCTTCTTCATGCTAAGTGATTCCTGTTTGTACAGTACTGCTTCATGGTGAGTGATCATCAAAGGGCAGACTCTCCGATCTGTCATAATTGAATAAGCAGTACATTCTCAAATTTGACAAAAATATTTTCTGACATAGTTATGACCAAACCATAATTGATCATTCCTTTTTTTTTTTTTTTAATTTGGCAAAGCCCCAAGCCAGTGAAGTAAATAAAAGAAATTGCAAGAACTTAGAGCTTTGGAGTTGGCCAGCTTGGGGTCAAATCTCAGTTTTGCCACCTGTGTCTATAAAAATGAACAAGTTATTTAATTTCTTTTAATCTCAGTTTCTTTGCCTGTAAAATGGCTAATCTAGTGCAAATGCTTAGTGTTGTGAACATGAGCAACGATGCATGTAGAACACCTGGCAGACTCTTGCTGGTAAAGATATACAGGATAACTGACATTGTTGCTTTAACTGTAATTCTTGAAGGTTTTACTTTATAACCATAGGTTTCATATAAATATAGGCCATTTCTAGTAATTAACAATTTCTTTTTTAAACTAGCATTTGTTCTGTTTTTTTTCTTTTTTTTAACAAAGGATGTGTAATCTGGTTGGTAATTTTCCCCCACCCCCACTCTTGAAATTGCCTAGTCTCTTTTTATTTAGAAACAAACAAACAAAAAGAATAATATTTCTACAGTTTGAAAATGTGATTTAGCAGGATGAATGCTGAGAGCTATTGATCTAGACAGATGGAAGAGAAGGAGCAAACGTATGGAGGTGAAACAGATTATGTAAACAGGTGTGACTAGACCTCAGGCTGCCTTGGGGATGTGATAGGAGATATAGCTGTAAGGTTTGCAAAGCCAGATCTCACTGGATTGCTCAGCCATGTCAAAGAGTTGGGATTTCTCTGAAAAGTATAGCCAAGAATTGAAACATTTTATGGTGGATAAGGCATGATCACACTGATGATTAAAAATTATTACTATGGCAACAAGGTGGAGACTGGACATAGGAAACTGGTTGACCACTTTTTAAGAGAGGAAGCTATAGTGTATGTTGTGGCATGTTGCCCAGATCACTTCTTCAGCATGATGCACCTGTCTTGGGAGAGCCCATGTTCAATGACTGGTCCCCACATGGTGGCCAGTCCCTTTTCCTCAATCTGGGGCAATTCCAAAGAGGCATCTTAGCATCAGAGCTTCTTGTGGGATGAGCAGAGGCCTCTCTTGTATCTGTGTCACAGGCAACGTTTTCTCTATCCAGCTCTGTTTCCTTCACTTCCTTTCTGGTGTTGTTTTTAGTGTGTTCCCCAATAAACTGCCTGCACAGAAATCTCCATTTCAGTGATTGTTTCCAGGCAACTTGAGCTAAAGCCAGAAAAACAAGTGCAAAATTTCAAGTAAGAAATGATGAGGGCCTAAACCTAGTGACTGGCAAATGAGGATGTAGAGGATACATTTCAGAGATATTCAAGTGGTAGAGTTGAAAGAACTTGGCATTTGATTGTGTGTGTGTTGGGTGAGGGCTAGGCGGTGTGAGGCCGGCATGCAGTGTGGACAGGAGGGAGTCCAGGATCACTTCCTAGTTTACGATTTAGGCAACTGTGTGTTCCTACTTCTCCAGGCATGTGTGGTGTCTGAGCACCCTCCTGGGCTGTGCTTTTCCTCGTCTGGCTGGATATTAAGGCTGGGAATGGGACTGCCTCCTCGTCTACAGTGCTCAAAGCTTGAAAGAGGAAAACGTATCCAGGGCCAAAGCCAGAATGAAACCAAACAGAAAGTCTACCTAAAGCATCAAACCAAAGAAGTGGTGACAGAAGGAGGAACCTGAGACATCAGTTAGAGAAGATGGGTTTGGAATGGAGACCAGGCAGAGCCTGAAGAGGTTCCTTGAGTTACTGAGCGATAGATCCAGGAACTTTTTGCTCCTTTCCTGTTGGAAGGAGCTATGGAAGGCATGTGCGCTGAGTTGTGACTTAGATTGAAGAAGGGGATATGGGAGGAGGAGCAGGTCTGGGGGGAGAAGAGGAAGAGTTTCTATTCAGAATGTTGACTTTTGTCAACTAGAAAGCCTTGTGCAATAGAAGCTGCGTTTAATTTTATTATTCTTAAGAATCAGATCTCATGCTTTCTGTAACCATGATAACTTTGAAATAGAGATAATGAGAGACAAAAAGAATAAAAGTTTATATAAAAAGTACTATGTAAATTGCATGATTCCCTTTCCACAAGTACTGTAAAAATATAGAAGGAAAAAGATAACTTTGAGATATGTTTCCAAAAAGAAAAATAGAAAAGGAGATGGAGTAAGAAACAAAGTATGTTGTAGACATTTAAAAACTTCATAAACAGAATACTTAATATTTTGCCAATTTAATCAGAAGAGAAGGAGGTTATAAATGTTTAACTTTCATTCAATGATTTTTTCAGAAGCTTGAAGAAATTACAAAGGTATAGAGCCAGTTGATGCTGCACCAGATATACCCTGACACCACATGGTGATCACAACTAGATGCTTGGTTGTGCATAAAAGCACATAAGATGAAATTGAAAATGAAACAGAAAACCACTTCTTTTGAAACTTATCAACCAGAGTTCTAGAGAAAAATAACTGAAATGGAATCGAGATGTATTTAATAGGCGGTTGATGACCTGTCATTTTAGTCCTTCGGTGAAAATATTTTTCCTTGGGAGAAATATTGTTGTGAATAAGTTAGCTAAATACAATTAAAGATGATTATCAAAGAGAAAGAAAATACTTTAAATGTTAGCAGTTGTTGTTCTGGGTAGCAGGATTACAAGGGTTATTTTTATTTTCTTTGTACTTCTCTGAGGCTTTCAAGTATTCTACAATGAGCATATCATTAATTTTACAATCAGGAAAAAGTCAAAATGTGCAAGGAAAAGAAGATACCGCATTTCATTTAACTGTGGGAAAGTTGGGGAAGCAGTGCATCTTCTACTAACTTTTTTGCAAAATGCTGTATACTCATTGAAAAAGCAGGTTTGGTGAGTGTGACCAGGGGATGTACGACCTCTCCGTGCTCCTTCCTGACATATGCTGGAGGGCAGTGACAATCAGGGAAATGTGCCTCCCTGCCCTTCTTCTTGTGGGGTCATTTCTGTCACCACAGCTGTGGGTCGTTCTGCTGTGACAACTCTGCCTCGTAATCCCCAACATGAGAAAGGCACAGGGAGCTGAGGCCCCTTGTGATTGTTAATTATATGTGTCACCTTGGCTAGGCTATGGTGCCCACTTGTCTCTTCAAAGCCTAATCTAGGTGTTGCTGTGAAGGTATTTTGTCTGATGTGATTACGTTTACAGTCAGTTGACTTTCAGTGAAGATTACCCTCCATAATGTGGGTGGGCCTCATTCAATCAATTAAAAGCCCCAAGAGATTTCCCAAAGAAGGAATTCAGCTTCAAGACTGTAACAGAGATTCTGCCTAGTTTCCAGCCTGCTCTACAGACCTGCCAGCTCCCATAATTACATGATCCAGTTCCTAAAATCTTAAGCAACCCCCCTCTCTCTAACATATTTACATACATATAACTTATACAACATATATATCGTATATAAATATGCACTCGTAAATATACAGACCCCTGACTGATACACCCCTCTAAGCTCATCTCTCCTGAGGCTCACACAATGACTAGAGAGGTTACTGTTCTCATCCCAAGTCCCTCCTGCCTCTTGAGGAACTAGTCCCCCAACAAAGAGTAAAGGGCACCATTACTATCTGAAGATAGTAAAGGATACCTCTCTGCATTTTGTGTTTACTGATTCTGCAGGCAAAGAGTGAGTGCATGTAATGGTCTGGGCTCCACCGTCCATATGAGTAGGGGTTGTTGGTGATTCCTTTTCCAAGAAGGAAAGCACACGTCACCAAAGAGAATAGTGTGTGTGTGTGTGTTTTCTCCAAACAACTGCCTGGTCCTATATAAGCAAAGGATGTTTCTTCTATTAGCACAACTTAAGACTCTCCTCTTATGAAATAATAACCCTAGACTAGGGGCATATGAAATTTTCCTGAGCTTGGCTTACTTTTTCCTTTGTTTTGTTTTTAAATTGTGATAAAATATACATAACAGAACATTTACCATTTTAACCATTTTTAAATGTACAGTTCTATTGTATTGTCCATTGCATTGATGGGCAACCAATCTCCAGAACTGGCTCCTTGTATCAGCATCTCAGCACTTGCTATAAGAAGCTCTGTGCAACCATCTGGCATGGTCAGCCCCTGCTCTGATTCAATTCTTTCTGATGCCCTGAGACTGGGCTCTTTCTATTTATTCAGCACTGTAGTAGTTTTCCATGATGCTGTAACACATTATCATAAGTTCAGTGGCTTAAAACAACAAAACTTTTATCATCTTTTATTTCTGGAGATCAGAAGTCCAACAAATCAAGGTATTGGCAGCTCTACGTTTTTTTCTGGAGACTCCAAGGGAGATCCATTTCCTTACTTTTTCCAGCTTTGAGAGGTCACCCATGCTCCTTGACTCGTGGCCCAGTTCTTCCATATAAGGACAGCATCTCTTTGACCTTGCTTTCATCAACACATTTCTTTCTCTGACTCTTAGCTTTCCTCTTTCACTTTTAGGGACCCTTGTGACTACATTAGGTCCACCCAGGTAATCCAGGATAATCTCTCTCTTTTAAAGTCAAGACTGGTTGATTGGTACAAAATTACAGCTAGATAGAAAAATAAGTTCTATGGGTATACAGTCAACCCAGGAATCTGGTTAACAATGATTTACTGCTTGTTATCAAATGTCTAGAAGAGAGATCAAATGTCCATATCACAAAGAAATGATTAAATTTTGCAATGATGAATACACTAATTGCCCTGATTAAATCATCACACATTGTACTAAAATATAACTCTGTACCACATAAATATATATTATCAATATGTTTCAATAAAAAATTAATAAAGGAAAAAGTTAGCTGGTTCTAATTCATACCTTAGTTCCACTGGGAACCTTAATTCCACTTTGCCACATAATCTGACATATTCACAGTTTTCCAAGATTAGGACGTGGATATCTTTGAGAGACCATTATTCCACCTATCACAAGCACCAGCCTGGCAACTAGACATCCTCTCAGGAAAGTGAAGTGGCTCTCCCACCACTTGCCCAATCGACTGCTTTCCCCCCACATTAAGAAAAGAAAGTCTCCAAACCAAAAACTGAGTTTTAAACTATTTCATTTGAATGAATATGAATCTGATTTTATACAGACCGTAAATGGGATTTATAATCTTTGTAAAGTATGACATTGCTACTCAGGAAATATTTTAGACTGTATTCAGTTGAGGGATGAAAAACTTCAGCTTCTCGTTTTTGGGGAAATGAAATACCTCATAAATAATACTCTAGGAAGGAGAAGTCTACCTACGATGTTTTTTCTTCTTCCATGAATGCTTCTAATACTTGAAAAATTGCTGACATCTTATGACTATAAAATTGATGGGAAGAAGAGCAAATAAAGCATTCTAATAAAAAATAGCTTATCATCATACACTCAAAATTGTTCTTCACTTTAAGAGTAGAAAACTGGGTAGAGTTCTAAATCACGAGCTATCTGAAATGAAGTGCATGGTATGCGTTGTCTAAGAATCCTTATCTCTGAAGGCTGTAATTTTATAAATTACTTTAAAGGGAAGAATTCTGCTTTAATATATCTATGAGGACATAAAGGAAATATTGAAATACATATTAAATTAGGATCCTTCTATCTGACATGAGTTCTAAGCTACAGAATAATGGACTATCCTTTGTATTTAAAGATAATAACAGTCAACTCACCACTGGCAGAAAAGATATTCGAAGCTAACAAAAACTGAACTCCTGCCTCTCCTCCTCCCAGCTGTCTTACCAGAACTAAAGGGCAATGAGTCAATCAGACAGTATTGCTGAGGGCCTTCTATGTGCAAGGCACTGTGATTAATTCAGGGAAGCAAATAAAAAATAGTCTTTTAGAAAGAACCTTACTAAAATAATTCTGTGCCATATATTGAAAGATATGTATATGTGGAAAAAATATCTCCTTGTTTAATTTAATAGTTATTCCCAGGCATGTCACAGACAAACAAGTTGGGATATCCATGAAAGTCTTTCCTTAGACACTTGTCACCAGTAAAAGGAGACCTGGAGGTTATACGGCAAGGAGATGATCACTTGCAGCTCAAGTATCTGTAGAAGTGACATGAGTCAGATTTCCACATTCTAACCAACACTGCACTTAACATCTCTTAGATTTGACTTTTGTCACAGGCCTTAAGAATACAGGCTAATTTGCCTAACTAATTTACACATTTTGAAAGGAAGCCAAATATGTAGAAATACCCTATTAGACACGGCTACTTCAAAACCCCAATATGCTTCATTTAAAAAAGTACTTTCTGAGAGTCTTTTGAAGTGTGATTATTGTTCAGTTGAAAACCCTCTTAAGTTTTTATGAATTTATAAAGTGATTTATCACCCTTGTCTATGGGTTGCTCCAGATGTTGCTTTCCAGGCTATAATTTTTATGAGCCTATTTTACAGGTCAAAGACCTGGGAGTCAGGGTGACTAGTGACAGCCACATGTGTAAAAAGGTGATACTTAATCATTTAATGAGCAGAGAAGCAATGGAGTGACCATCTGAAAATGTATTTTAAAGACTGTGTGAGATATAAATACAGGTGACAGCAGACCCAGGTCACCTATGAACTGGGAATATTGACAAGTCTTTCATTTCTCTTTACCTTTTAAAAAAAATAAACCTAAACCCTATGGAGGTGGTAGCAGTGTCTTGAAATCCAACTTCAATTTTGGAAAATACCATATCTTCTTATTTCTAGCCCATCCTTAAACCTGAGGCTTTGATGCCCAGAGAATGTGACATGTTGAGCACTTGATACAATAGGAATGAAGTTAACATGGATTCTGTTCTAGTCAATTCATTCATTCATTCATCCAGCAAGATTTATAGAGCACTCACAGGGCATTGTTTGTATACAAAGATGCCTGGGACACAGTCCTGCTCTCCAGTGGCAAAAAAATCCTTTATATGG
>NW_007727285.1:325435-327387 GCF_000696425.1 Galeopterus variegatus | reverse complement strand
TACAATAGGAATGAAGTTAACATGGATTCTGTTCTAGTCAATTCATTCATTCATTCATCCAGGAAGATTTATAGAGCACTCACAGGGCATTGTTTGTATACAAAGATGCCTGGGACACAGTCCTGCTCTCCAGTGGCAAAAAATCCTTTATATGCAATAAGAGAGAAAGTGACTGGGACCACAATGAAGGTAAAGAAAATGTGAGAGCACTACAGAGAGGTGAGCAGGGCTTCTGAAATATCGTCTAGATAACCAGATTCACTGTAAAGAAAGCAGAATAGGGTAGAAATTAAACCATGTATTTGGGAGTCAGGTAGACCTGGGTTTGAATTCTGCTTCTCTGACTTCCAATATCTGTGACCTTGCTCAGATTATTTGCCTCCTAAGCCTTTATAATGACTTCATAGGGTTCTTGTGGAAATCAATAAAATTATTCTAAAGGACTTCAAAGCTTGGCTCATAAAGAGTGATTACCAAGAGGCAGCTGTTATTTTTATTGGTTGTATTTTTATATAAGACTGCTCAGAGGTTTGGAATATTTCTTGTGTGGGGCAGAGAACTGGATTCACAAGACTTCCCCCGCCAGTGATGTGACAGATCTTCCCATACCAGCTTGTGAGAGTCCATTGTGAAGTTCACAGGAGTTTTTCAAGCATTTGTTAAACATAGCTGTCCTTGAAATTGGCCATGGTGGGAGTATTTACACTATGAAAACCAGCAAACGCTGCAAATCAGAGCTCCCCAGTGCCCACTTGATTTACCAAAACATCATTGCAAGAGAATTTCAATCCTAGCAGGCCTATGGGGCCCCGGGTGGGGAGGGAGGCTTGGAGTTATGGAGGTTCAGGGTTGGGGTGGGGAGAGAGCCTCCACATAATTCACGTTTTTAAGTCCTGTCCTGAGGGAACATACCAGGGTCAAAGGTGATGACAGAATGAGAAGAAAAACGTGGGAGAATAAATGCTCTCTTAATTTAAACATTTTATTTGACGCTTTGAAAGCACTGTTTAAATGTCATATTTATTGGTGCATTCTGGAGTTGAAAATCACAGCGCCAGAATGGCTCAAATATTTGTTCCTTGAGAACAGCTGTTTTCAATATAATTGGAAGAAATGGAGCCCACATATAGTAGTAATATTTATAAACACTTCTTTTTTTGCCATCCATATCCCTGCAGGGACTAATAGTGACCAGGTAGCACCCTGGTCAAACTCCTTCCTGTCTGTATTCTGAATTGTAACAGGAGGATCCTCCATGGCTGTGAGGCATTTGAAATCCAGCCTGGTCTCTGTAAGGAAGAATTTCTTATGCCCAACTTGATCACCGTTGCTTGAACTGAATCTCCTTTCTTTTCTCTTTGCCTCCATTAGTGGTGGAGAGTAATTGGTCAGTATTTCTCCTTATTTATTCTATTACTGAAGCTGGTGATACTGTATTTAAACTCCCTTAAGTCCAGGTTACATTTAGTCTTTTAAAATTTCTCTCTTTGGTATTGTTTTGAGAAATTTTTAACTATCTAGATTTTTCTCCCGCATTCTTCTTTAAATATTTTTTCTCTATTTCTTTCCTGACTCCATTACTTCTCCAACTGCAAAAGCATTCTTTGTTCCACAAAGTCCCTTATTTGAGGCCACTACCTCTGTCTATTCAAGTAGTAGAATCCTGTCTGATAAATCACCGACTCACCGATCCTCTTTGCTGTGTACATCTACCTCTAAACAGCCACGTCTGTTTCTGAAGGAACTTCATGCACCTCCGACGTTAGGCACTAGCAGTTTATAGCTCCTTTATTTAATTAGCCTGCTCAGTTTCTCAGACTGCAGCTATTTAGTTCCAAACCTTAGTGACCAATGATGTGTGAAGTCATCAAAAATCTCTTAATTTTCTCCATGAGTGAACTTGGCACTCAAAAGTTTAGAGTTATTAATGGTTGTTTTGTAAACTGCTAAAC
>NW_007727285.1:323092-324759 GCF_000696425.1 Galeopterus variegatus | reverse complement strand
TGAGTGAACTTGGCACTCAAAAGTTTAGAGTTATTAATGGTTGTTTTGTAAACTGCTAAACCAAACTACTAAACTTGGTCTACAAGACCAGTTTTAGGACAGGATAGACATACCGTTAGCATTTTAAGGACTGAATTTTCCACCAGCTGGCAGCTGAGTGGCAGGGAAATTGAAGTTAAGTTGGAAAATCTCCAAAGAATGTTTTTACAATCCTACAGGGCCCAGAATGACCTACTGCTATGCATAATTGAATAGAAAGAACATGAGCTGTAACATCAAGGAAAGTGAATGAATTCTAGCCCTGGATTGACCCTGTGACTATGGGCAAGTACTTAATTCCTCCTGATGCTCAGTTTCCTTATTTACAAACTTAGACAATATTATTTATTTCATATATGAGGAATAATGTACTAATATATAGAAACTATAATGAGGGGAATATATCATTTACTATCCAAATCAAGGCAGTTTTGAAAGTGACATTGTAAAGATGTGAAAGAGGGAGCTATTAATAACTATGCAGGAAAAGAGACATAAATTGGGGCTTTCCCAGGCAAACTGGGTGTCAGATTATGGTCACTATCATTTCCTTAGGTGCAGAGGCTGTGATACATTTAAGTAAATTCTGGTTTAGAGTAGGAACTAAGTAAATGTTTTGCAAAATTAACAATTTTTTTTCCTGTTTCCTTTTATCTCATACTCTTCTCCCTTTGGTGCATGGCATGTCTCAGGGAAAGAATGAAAATGCTTAACAGATAAGGATGCCAGAGGGTCTTTAGGAAAGGACCCATGCCTTCCCAACTGTAGGCTGTGTTTGGGAGTGATTGAGGGCAGCAATATAGAAACTCTAGGTAGGTTTAGGGGATACAAGAGCAGAGAGGCCCAGCAGAAGAGATATTATACAGGAAAGCAGTAACATTACAGAGAACCCTGGTTTCCAGCATTGGGTGGGAACAGAAACACCATTGCGTAGGTTGTCTTGACCTGAGCTGGACATGTAGCTTTTGAGCACTTGATGTGTGGATGTTACANTAGGTTGTCTTGACCTGAGCTGGACATGTAGCTTTTGAGCACTTGATGTGTGGATGTTACAAATTGTGCTGTAAAGTGTAAAATACACATTGGATATTGAAGTCTTAGGGGAAACAAAAATAATGTAAAATATCTCACCAATAATTTTTTATGTTGATTACATATTGAAATAATATTTTGGATCTATCAGATTAAATAAAATACATTATTAAAATTGGTTTCAGCTGTCTTATTTTACTTTTTAAATGTGCATACCAGAAAATTTTAAATTATGTTGGTGGCTTACCTTATATTTCTACAGGATAGTGCTGGTGCAGACAAATGGGGTGAGAAAGGCTGTCTGAGCTCTGCACACACCTGCACTGTGCAGGAGCAGCAGGATGCCTCCATGCTTCCAGCAGCAGTTCAGGTGAGGCCCTGAGCACATGCATGCTGAGGCTGAGAGTGAAGAGGTGGTAGCAGGGACCTGCTGGGACCAATAACCAGTAACCAGTGATCCCATCAGCTGTGAGGATGTCTCGGTGGCTGCCATGTAGAAGAAAACAATACCAGTGGCAAGATCCTTCCACATTCATCCTTGGATACCCTTGTTCAATGCTTTTGTACTACTTAAGCTTTCTGGAACTTAGGCACAA
>NW_007727285.1:320133-321399 GCF_000696425.1 Galeopterus variegatus | reverse complement strand
AAAAAAAAAAAAAAAAAAAAAAAAAAAAAAAAAAAAAAAAAAAAAAAAAAATAAAAAAAGACTTGGTATGAGGTAAGATGGATAAGCTTACTATATCAATCAGATTATTATTTGGCTGTTGTAAAAGATTAAATAAGATAGAAGTTTATTTCGTTCTCATATACCTGGGTTAGGGTGTTTCTACCTGTCACTCTCTCATCTCCTGTGAGATTCCCCTTGTCTGTGTGGTTGAGGGCAGCTCGCGACCATCAAGTCCATGTGGGGGCTTGTTTTCCAGTCATAAAGAGGAAGTGCAGGGCAGGCAATGGCTTTAGAGGGTGAGACCTGGAAGTTGCTCACATTGCTTTTGTCATATCCCATTGGCTAGAACTTAGTCACATGCTGTGTCTAGTGTCATGGGAGGTGGGGGAAAATGTAACATAGTCTTACCCAGGTGGCCATGGATCCAGCTAAAACTCAAGGCATTCTAGAAACTGGGGGGTGTGGTGGGGGTGGCAATTCTGCCACGTTTATGAGAACAAATTTACTACTATCAGAGTTCATTGCTACTATAGAGATACATCATGCAATAGATTAAATCTTAAGTGGGTATAGTGCTATTTAGATGGTTGCCTTTTCAGAGTGTCTTTGCAAGTATTATTGTGTTCACTCTGATACTTTCTATTTACATAGTTTTCCCTAAATTTAACTACTAAACCATGGTCACATGGTTTCCACAAAATTTCCACAGTTCAAGCAAACTATACAAAGCTGTTTTTGTTTTGGTTCTTCTGTCAGAATTCTGGTAATCTNTTTTTTTCATTCCAGATTGTATTCCTTATACTTCCTGTGCCTCAGTTTGCATTTACATCTCCGCCTCTTCTTTATCTGCTTAGCATTGATCTTCCTGGACAACTGAGTAATGACTTTGTGTCCTTCCCCTTATCTTAATTGCCCAAGATGTTATCCAATTCCTTCCTTTCTCTTTGCAGAATCTCAGGTGGAATCTTTAGGTTTCAAATAGCAAACCCTTTCGCTTTTTCTTTGTATGGACACTTTTTTCCTTCTCTGTTGTTTATAATGTCATCTACCTTATCTACTTCCTAATTCTTCCAATCTTTTTCTTTCTGAAAAGACTTAGATTTCATTATCTTTATTTATTAGACATCCTTCTGACATTCTGTGGTTTCCTGTTAGTATTTGGTTCCTTCTGAGTTCTGCTAGTTATGTGCTACATGTGTGTTCTTGATAAGATTGTGGGGCTTAAATATAAACATAATATGATAT
>NW_007727285.1:317294-318057 GCF_000696425.1 Galeopterus variegatus | reverse complement strand
ATGAACATGGAAGTGCAGGTGTCTTTTTGACATTGATTTCATTTCCTTTGGGTATATACCCAGGAGTGGGATAGCTGGGTCATAAGGTAGATCTACTTTTAGTTCTCTGAGGAACTTCCTTACTGTTTTCCACAATGACTGTACCAATTTACATTCCCACCAACAATGTAAGAGGGTTCCCTTTTCTCTGCATACTCGCCATCATTTGTTACTTTCTATCTTGTTGCTAACAGCCATTCTAACTGGGGTGAGATGATATCTCGTCATGGTTTTAATTTGCATTTCCCTGATGATTAGTAATTTTGAACATTTTTTCATGTGCTTGTTGGCCTTTTGTATGTCTCCTTTTGAAAAATGTCTATTCAGATCCTTTGCCAATTTTTTAATTGGATTATTTGCTTTTTTTGTTGTTGAATTGTTTGAGTTCCTTATATATTCTGGATATTAGCCCCATGTGTGGTGTGTAGTTTGCAAACACTTTCTCCCATTCTGTAGGTTGTTTCTTCACTTTGTTGATGGTGTCCCTTGCTGTGCAGAAGCTTTTCAGTTTGACGTAGCCCCGTTTGTGTATTTTTGCTTTAGGTGCCTGTGCTTTTATAGTCTTGCTCAAAAAAGCTCTGCCTACTCCCATTTCATGTAGCATTTCTCCTATGTTTTTCTTCTAGTAGTTTCATAGTTTTGGGTCTTAAATTTAGGTCTTTAATCATTTTGAGTTGATTTTTGTGTATGGTGAGAGATAGGGGTCTAGTTTCAATCTTCTGCA
>NW_007727285.1:197503-316762 GCF_000696425.1 Galeopterus variegatus | reverse complement strand
TTAGGTCTTTAATCATTTTGAGTTGATTTTTGTGTATGGTGAGAGATAGGGGTCTAGTTTCAATCTTCTGCAAGTGGATATTCAGTTTTCCCAGCACCATTTATTGAAGAGGCTGTCCTTTCTCCACTGTGTTTTCTCGGTACTTTTGTTAAAAATCAGTTAGCTGTAAGTGTGTGGGTTTCTTTCTGGGCTCTCTATTCTGTTCCATTCATCTATTTGTCTGATTTTATGCCAGTGCCATGCTGTTTTCATTATCATAGTTCTTTTTTTCTTTTTTTAATTCTTTGAAATCAGGAAGCATGATGCCTCTGACTTGGTTCTTTATGTTCAAGATTGCTTTAGCTATATGGGGTCTTTCGTGATTCCATACAAATTTTAAGATCATTTTTTCTATTTCTGTAAAGAATTTCATTGGTATTTTGATAGGGATTGCATTTTATGTGTAGATTGCTTTGGATAGTGTGAAGGTTAATTCTAGGTGTCAACTTGGTTAGATTAAGGAATGCTGAGAAACCTGGTAAAGCACACACTTTTGAGGTGTGTCCATGAGGGTGATTCCAGCAGGTTAGTATGAGAGCCTGAGTGGACTGGGTGGGAAAGACTCACTCTCAATGTGCGTGGGAACCATCCAATCTGCTGGGGGCCTGGAGAACAAAAAACAGAGAAAAAAGGTGAATCCCTCTCTCTACAGATTAAGGAATGCTGAGAAACCTGGTAAAGCACACACTTTTGAGGTGTGTCCATGAGGGTGATTCCAGCAGGTTAGTATGAGAGCCTGAGTGGACTGGGTGGGAAAGACTCACTCTCAATGTGCGTGGGAACCATCCAATCTGCTGGGGGCCTGGAGAACAAAAAACAGAGAAAAAAGGTGAATCCCTCTCTCTACCCACTGGAGTTGGGATACGCCCTTCTCTCCTGTCCATGGACATCAGAGTTCAAGACTCTTCAGCTTTTGGGGTTCCAGGACTTACACCAAGGACACCATCAGCTTCCCTGTTTTTGAGGTCTTCAGACTTGGACTGAGCCACACTACAGGCATCCAGTTTGCAGATGGCCTATTCTTCACAATTGGGACTTTTCTTCACAATTGCATGATCTAATTCCCCTAATAAATCCCCTCTCATATATTTATAACATATCTCATCGATTTTGTCTCTCTGGAGAACCCTGACTAATACAGAAAATATGGACATTTTGATGATGTTAATTCTTCCAAGTCAAGAACATGAGATATCTTTCCATTTATTTGTGTCCTCTGCAGTTTTTTTCGCCAGTGTTTTATAGTTTTCATTGTGGAGGTCTTTCTCCTTCCTGGTTAAGTTTCCTTGGTATTTCAATTTTTTGGTAGTTTGTGTATGAAACTTAACTTCCTGGTTAAGTTTCCTTGGTATTTCAATTTTTTGGTAGTTTGTGTATGAAACTTAACTTCCTGGTTAAGTTTCCTTGGTATTTCAATTTTTTGGTAGTTTGTGTATGGGATTATTTTCTTGATTCCTTATTCAGCTATTTTGTTATTAGTATATAAGAAGACTGTTAATGTTTATGTGTTTATTTTGTATCTTGCTACTATACTGAATTCATTTCTTAGTTCTCATTATGTTTTGATGGAGTCTTTAGGATTTTCTATGTATATGATCATGTCACCTGTGAATAGGGAGAATTTGACTCTCATATATATATATATATATATATATATATATGTAATGACCTTCCTTATCTTTTTTTACTTTTCTTGGCTTGAAGTCTGTTTTCTCTGATATATACTCTGTTCTCTTTTGGTTTCCATTTGCAAGAAATATGTTTTAATATCCGTTCACTTTCAGACAGTGTGTGTCTTTATAGGCTAAGTGAGTTTCCTGTAGGCAGCATATTGTTGGTTCTTGTTTTATAATCCATTGAGCCACTTTTAATTGGCATTTAATTGTTTACATTTAGAGTTATTAGTGATATATAGGGATTCGTTACTGCCATTTGTTCCTTTTTTTTCTGGTTGTTTTGTTAATACTTTTTTTCAACCTTACTGTCCTCCTTTGTGATTGAGTAGTTTTCTCCAGCAGTTTATTTTGATTTCTCACTGTTTATTTTTTAGTACATCTCATAAGTTTTTGTGTTATGGTTAACGTGAGGCTTACAAAAACATGTTATAGTTATAACAGATTATTTTAGCCTAGTAACAACTTAATTTTGACATCTAAGAAAAAAGTAAAAAAAAAAAAGCAAAGCCAACTTTATGCTTTGGCATCATTCCTACCCACTTATTGACAATTTGTTGTTTCAAATTACATCTTTCAATATTCCCTTTCTCTTATATGGTTGTTGCATATGTTAGGATCTTGTTAGGTTTGTCCTTTAGTCTTTATACTAAGGATGTAATCAACTTATTCACCATTCTTCATGACATTGGAGTATTCTGAGGTTGTCTGTGAACTTACTTTAGTAATGAATTATATACCTTCAGATGTTTTCTTGCTGCTCCTTAGCATCATCTTTTTTGAGAATGAAAATCTCCCTTCAGTATTTCTTGTGAGTCTAGTGTTGATGAATTCCCTTCTCTTTTATTTGTCTAGGAAAGATATTATTTCTCGTTGTAGTTAAAGGTTAATTTTGATGGATAGAGAATTCTTGGCTGACAGTCATTTTCCTTCAATACCCTGAATATATCATCCCATTCTCTTCTGGCTTGTAGGATTTCTACTGAGATACCCACTGAGAGATGTACCGGGGCTCTGTTGAATGTTATGTGTTTCTTTTCTCTTTCTGCCTTTAGTATTCTTTCTTTGTCTTTGGTTTTTGATAATTTGATTATGGTATGACTTGGGGTGTTCCTCCTTGGATTGGATTTGATTGGCGAATCTGAGCTTCCTATACACGAATGCTCTCTCCATACTTGGGAAATTTCCAGCCTTTTTTATTTTTAATATCCTTTCTGCATCTATTCCTTTCTCCTCTCCTTCAGGTATGCCAATTATGTGGCGGTTATTTCGCATGAGGGAGTTTCATATTTACTATGCTTTTGTTTAATTTTTTTGATCTTTTTTCTCTTTGATCCATTGATTTGATAATTCCATATGTTCTATCTTTGAGCTCACTGATTCTTTCCTCTGTTTAAGTCTGCTGTTGGAGCTTTCTATGAAGTTTTTCAGTTCAGACAATACATTCTTTATTTCTAGAAATTATATATATATATTTCTTAATTGACCCAATTCCTTTGTCAAGTTTCTCATTCTGTTCCTGAATTGCTTTCCAGGTATCATTCTATTGTATTTTCTTGTGATTCCCTTAATATCCTTAAGAGAGTTATTCTGAATTCTCTGCCAGACCTTTTATAAATCAGCTGTTCCTCTGGGTCCATTGCTGTGCTTCATTTATTTTCTTTGTTGGTGTCTTATTTCTCTGTTCTTTCTCGATCTTTGTGTCTTCACATTGATGCCTGGGCATTTGAGGAGACTAGTACCTCTTCTGGGTTTTATTGGTGTTCTTCAGTGGCATTAGACCTGCACTGGTTAATATCAGAGCTTTGTCTCTGGTCTATGGTTTTGATTAATTCCAAAACTGAGGTAACTTCCTGTGGGGACCAGCACTTGAGCTCTGTGGTTGTTTTAAATTGCTGCTTTGCTGCTGATTCTCTGGGGAAGGCTTTTTGTGTGGACCAGGTTTTAATTGTTGGCCTTTTAATCACTTCTGGGTTTTGTGAGGTCAAATACACCTGGGCTGTGTGGAAACTCTGGCCCAGGACTGGGTGTTTCCAGCAAACTGCACTCTGCAGTTTTATGGCCCTGACCAGTCTCCACTGAGTGGGCTTGTCCTGATTGGAAGGCAGATCAGCTACCCACTCTGCACCCCAATGTTCTAGTAAGCCAGCCTCCCTCCCGCATTCCAATGGGGTGGGCCATGGGCAGGTCCCTCACTAGCCTCTGGATGGTTCCTTTCCTTGGTCAGCTGCAGCCTCTCACTCCCATGTGGGTTTACAGGAACCCTGTCAATTGTCTTGCTGGTCTGGGGGCTGGTATGGTGCACTCTGAGGCCATCTTCTCCCCTGCAGATGCCAGGAAACTTCACACAAAGGGTTCAGCTGAGGCTTTTGCTGTCTCCTGCTCCGTGTGCTGCAGCTTCTTCTTGCCTCTCACAGGGCTGGCCCTGATGTGAGCGAGGCTTAAAATGGTCAGAGTGGTTTCTTCTTCCTCTCACAATGGCTGTCCCTGCCTTTACAAACTCTGTGTGTCTCTCATACTCTTCCCTGGAACTCCACTGGTCCCAGATTGGCAGTCTTTGCTTTTTTAATAGTCGTAAATTGGTTGATTGTGGGGGAGAGTGACTGTGTTTTTTGCCAGCTTGATGATGTCCTGCCTTTTTTTGTTTTTTCAGTTTGGTATGGAAGCAAAAATAGTATCTTAATGATAGGTTGGCAGTCTTTGCTTTTTTAATAGTCGTAAATTGGTTGATTGTGGGGGAGAGTGACTGTGTATTTTGCCAGCTTGATGATGTCCTGCCTTTTTTTGTTTTTTCAGTTTGGTATGGAAGCAAAAATAGTATCTTAATGATAGCTATTCTGTGCTGTGCAATTTTCCAGTAAACTTTTGAAATATGTTGAATTTAGCATTGACAATGATTGAGCTTTAAATACAAGTTATGATCCAGGTAAAACCTAGTTACATTTAGTAAGCACATGTCTGGGGAGAATTCATGTAGTGGTAAAATAGAAGAGATTAAGGGAAAAGTATAAAATGAAGTATAACTGAAAATAAAAACGATTAGGAAATAGTTAATTTAAAATTTTTTGAATATGTTACTTTTAAAAGATAAAAGGTTATTCAGTGAATAAAGAAAGATGCAAAGATACAAAAGAGTAATATATTTAAAATACTATCTTTTGGGTAAGAAAAAAGAAAACATATATATTTTAATAGACACAGGAAGAATAAACTAGAGACTAATGAAACAATCTGTACAGGGTGTGGTGGGTGTGAACAGTGTGGAATAATATGACATCTTTCGAATATAACTTTTATATAGTTTTGATTTTGAACCATGTTAAATTTTTATATTAAAAATGATTTTAAATAAATAGGGTTGGGAAAGACCCTAAAATTGAATGCAAGCATAAACAAATACATATGACTAGAAATCAAATAGACAATATAGCCACAAAGAACAGAGTAAAAAGGAGCCCAACTAACTTTTGGACACAATTCCTTGTACAACTTCCATGGGAATGAAGGGACAAGAGAGGGATCCTGCAGTGTTGGATGGAATTAGAGGTATTGGTGATTTAAAACAAGAACAAAAACCCTCCCCCCCCCACACACACCAAATGCTGGCTATTAAAGGGGTCTTGAAGCAAGGACATCCCTTGGCTGAAAAGCACATCTGATGACCATATTTTGGTTTCTAAACATGAGGCTATGGACCATGCCTGCGTTTGGAAGGAGATGGGGTCGCTATGGCATCTTTGAGCTTCCGTACCAGCCTAAAACCATACTTTTGTACCTCCTGTTACATGCAAAAACCACATCATTAGTTAGTTGCCAGTATTGTTTAGGTTTTCTACCAAATGCAATCAAATGCAGTTACTAATTTACACACTATCTTAGAGAATTATGAAGATTGAATTTGACAATATATGCAAAGTGTTTTGTACTATTCTTGGCAGACAAAAAAAAAAGTCTTGATGAACATTCAGCTATTATTATATCAGTATAGTGTAAAGAAGGAGTGTATTTTCCATTGACCTAGAAATAGAATGGATATCTTCCTTTCTTTTGTAATTCCCTTTTAAAATATTCTTTTCAGCTCAGGGAATATGTACCAATACAGAGTTCTTCAAATATCTTGTCTATTTAAATATAATTTCTTGCAGTGATTATCATAATCAGCTCCATATTTGAAATGAAGATAGCAAATAGGTTTCTTGAACTAAAGTAACCAAGTCATGTTTTGTGAATAATTGCTATTCTGAGTTGAATGATTTGTAAAGTTAGGAAAGTGAGAATATATAAAATACGCTAGGTGAATTCTAACCACACAAAAAGTGTTTTAAATATATGTTGGTTCAATAAATAAAAAAGTGTAAATGGGTAGCAATGTTTGCAAAACCATGGAAAACAGTTGGAAAAATAATGTTATATGTAAAGGGGAAATTCTTTATTTATTTTGCTATAAAATGGTAAATCAATATACATATTCTTAACTTGGTTTGAAGTAAAATATGATTAGCATGGTTGGATTCCAAAACTAGAAATTGTCTTAAAAAAACTTGTAATATTTCTTGATTATAAGGAACAGTGGAAGTTTCTTATTTAACTTATGATGCGTAGTAAGATGTTACCAGTGGTTTGAAGTAAAATATGATTAGCATGGTTGGATTCCAAAACTAGAAATTGTCTTAAAAAACTTGTAATATTTCTTGATTATAAGGAACAGTGGAAGTTTCTTATTTAACTTATGATGCGTAGTAAGATGTTACCAATATCTAGCATATCTCATACAGTAATTTTTCTTCTTTTCATGTCCCTGTTCAGATTGCTTGCATGAATAACTATATGTTTAACAGGGTGCTGTGTGACTAGAAAACAAAGCACCTGATTGGTGATAAAGTTGGATTCCTCTTGAGTCTCCAACACTGTTCAGGTCTTTGTAACACAGAGATAGCACACCAATTTTTAAACCTAGGAATCTGAAGATCCATAGCGTATAACACACTCATTTTTGCATCTAATGAAAATTTATAATAGGATCAATAAAATATAAGAAGAACAAACATATAAAGAATGCCAGGAAGTGCCTGGCCCTGCCCACATTTATCTTTTCCTTTTTCACAATAACCCTGTGAGGTGGGTGTGCTTGTTGCCATTTGTACAGGCTAGGAAACTGTATCAGTCAAGATTTCAGCAGGAAGTACATGGTTACCCTTGAATTAGATAAATCAAGGATGGCTAAATAAAGGGGCTCTACAAAGGTGTCCTGAGGGTGAGGAACTCACAGTGGATAGTGCAATCTCTTAGGGCAGAGAGGCTGATAGGAAAGGATGCCTTGAGAGATACTGTGACCTTTAATCAAGAGACAGAGCTGGCCAGAGTAAAAAGGGAGTAAAAAACTTGATCTCATGTTTCCTACCTGCAGTCTCCTGCCAGATTCGCCATAGCTGAACCTGAAGGGAAACCAGTGGGCAAGCACATCTGATGACATCGTCCTTGCAGGTCAGTCTCCTATAGCAGAGAGCAGGGTGGAGACAAGTGAACAGTGCATCTGGGAGGACAAATAGAAGGTACAGAGCACAGGAACTGAAGCTCAGAGAGGGTAGGCTCTTTACTAGAAGTCACACAATATTTCCAGAGTCTTCTCTAATCATCATGTTTTGCAATAGAACCTGATATAGAGCCTTAATATATCTATGTGGATTCATTCATTTATTTAATAAAATATCATAGAAGAAAATAGTGTAAAAGGCCATTGTTCACATGGTGATGAATACATTTTATACAGAAAAGGAGCAGGTGAATTGTCTGTAGACATAAGTAGCATGAGTCCAAATAATTGACAAATACAACAACAGTTTTATTCTTTCAATCATATATTTGATTCTCCTTTATTGCATACATCATCATTAAAATCCAGGTTAGGATTACAAACCAATATCTCTAGAAGAACGTCATCATTATTGGTTTGTTAAGGTCCCAGCCAATAATAGGAAATTTATTTTTCCATCTTAAAAAATGGTTTCAAATTGCCTAAAAAATTAAATTTTTTTGAAAAAGAATTGAACTTCAAGTCAGAGGATTTTTTCCTCTCTTTATGAGTATCAGTCATTGTCACAAATAACTATACAGTAAAACTGAAATGAAATGCCTGCCATTTCCAGGGATGTTTTGAAAACTAATCTCATTTTTATAGCAAGTCAGAGGATTTTTTCCTCTCTTTATGAGTATCAGTCATTGTCACAAATAACTATACAGCAAAACTGAAATGAAATGCCTGCCATTTCCAGGGATGTTTTGAAAACTAATCTCATTTTTATAGGCTTCCATCAGATGTAAAGAAATTTTCTTTAAATACTATAGTTTGGAAATATGAAAATACAATCATAGTTCTGTTCTTCTAGAATATTGTAGGTTTTGTTTTAATTAATTGGGTGATTAAGGATATAGAGAATGGTTTTGTTGGGTAATGTCCTAATGGAATTATTTAACCTCTCAATGGAATAATCTGTTTTTAAAATTTGAGTAAATACCCAAAGCTTATAATCCATAACTTGTTATTCTTAATGAGTTGGTTAATATGAACAGTAATAAGATATAGAAACAATATAGATTCAAGTGTGAAAACCAATTATTTAATTTGCAGCTAAAATTTCAGTCAAGTAAACATTAAATTCTGTACGTTATTCAATAGAATGACTTAGAATCAGTTTGATAACGAGAATAACTTTTGAAAAGATTTGTGAAGTACAGCATGGAACTGCTGACTTCTCTGTAATCTCTTTTACATTATTCAAGGAATTCAGTTCAAGTGTATTCAAGGATTTTAGCTCAAGCTGACTCCAGCCATGGTTCAAGATCAAATATTAAGTTATATGTGCATTTTTAATGTTCCTGAGAGGTAAATTATAGGCAGACTTTGAGTAGATAGAGATTCAGGAAGAATTTCATACATCGTATTTTATAATTTTATCTTAGTAGCATTTTTGGTTGAATGGAAGTGAAGAAAATGTGTTTATTTCCCTGAGCAAAGGATATTGATGCCTATTTTAATTTACTAAATACTAAGAACCTGCATGTAATAGAGCACTTAATGTACAACTTGGGTATTGGGCTGCCTGGCTTCCAATCCCAGCTCTACTACTTGCTAACAGTATAATGTAAAATCAGGGCAGTAATACTACCTACTCTGCAGGGTTGTGTGAAGAGTGAGAGAGTTAGTGTCAGTCCTTAGAACAGTGCCTGTCACATAGTAGGCCTTCAATAACCTGCATGGTTATATGATCTGGGTTAAAGGTACTCCATTGCCTATATTCTGGTGTGCATAATATTTACCATTGGAATGTATGTGTGTAAATATACATTTACATATATGAGACTTTTTCAAAAGCTTATATAAAAAAAAGATCACAAAGAAATTAGGGTGGTTTTAATTCCAAAAGGTTCATGCTATTGTTTTCAGAATTAAAGAATAGAGAAATTGGAAGAGCTTTTAAGGAGTGATAGGAGGGGAAAGAAAATAAGAGAATATAGTCTTGCAGCTAGGAAACCTGTATTTTACTCTGAGCCTTGCCATTAATTAACTGTATCAACTTTGGAGACATCACTTAATCTCCTGGGTCTCAGTCTCCTTAGCTATGAAATGGGCATAATCATACCCTTAAGATAACGTATATGCTCATACTCAATACGTTCTAGTCATTAGAGACCATTTAAATCCACATTTTTTAAATCTCAAAAGTGACTGAAAACATTTTATCTGTCTATGGACTTTGGGATATCTAGAGAGTAGCCAATTTCCTATTACTTTCCCATCCTTTAGGTCACATGAGTTGAGAACTAGGAGAGGGGCTGAGGGAAGGAGGCCTGGAGAATCACTTTCGTAGCTTTTCTAAGCACAGGTTATTAGCTACAGCCAGGCACAGCAATTTCAGAGGCAGAAACTGCTCAATTAACCTTACTGGACGCAGCCATCTCTCACTTCATTAGCCCAAAATTCATTTTGATCTGGGAATCCCACGCCAGGAACACAGTTCATTCCACTTCTAATTCAAAACACCTGGCTCCTTTGGCCAGAGGCCACATCCTGGGGCTGGCTCCTCTCTCTGTGGCAACTGGTCTTGCCTCAGCCTTCACTACAATAGCAAATGCACCACAAGGAAAGAGTAATTTTAGTGGCACAAGGCCAAGAAAAACAAACCTAACTGAGAATTTAAAATATTACAAACTTATTAGCCAAGACAATAGGAAACCAACATTAGCCCCACACTAAGAAACGTGCCTAATTAAAGCAGCAAGAGCTGTTAGCAGCAGTCTACCGTTTACTAGAAATGAGAGCAAGACACGTTGTGAAGTTCAAGTGATTGTAATAAAAGGGTTGCCAGAGCTTAGTCAGATAAAGAAAACCACCCAGTTTGTTTCCACGCTGAGTACTTTGCTATTGACTCTGTTCCTGTGACCACGATGATGAAGGACACAACCCCATCCTGTGAGCTTCATTGTGAGCATTGATTTAACTTTATGAAGACATTGGCAATGAAAAAGAGGAATCATGAACACAGATTTGTTGGTGCCAGTAGATTTCAAACTGGGCCTCTACCTTTATAGGTTGCAATGTATATAGCACTTGTACATAGTACAGTATGGTGATTTTCTAATTTGTTTTGTGTATTCATCTCAGAGCTTCTCATTACCGCTTGTCTCCCATTCCAGTTTTTCTTGGCCCCTCTATGTAACAGAGAGAAAAAGCAGAAATGGGAGATGACATTACAATCAGTATCTTTGCTCTGCTGGGATTCAATCACAGGTTCACTTCAGTTCAACAAGCCTTTTCTTGAGTGTTCTCTCTGCCAGGCCCAGTGCTGGGAGCTGCAGAGATAAATGGGTCTTTTATTTAACTGAATGAAATCCAGGACCTTTTTTATAATGTGGGATTGGCCACCCTGCTTGTGACAGCCACTGTTCTTCACTCACACAGGCCATCAAGTGCTTCTTTCTCAGCCGAAGGCTGAAAGCCTAACACTCGCACAGTTCTTTGCCCTCCTGCTAGCCTTAATACAAGGGCCTAATGTAATATTTGGTTAGTAGCACTGACGGCAGAAATAGAGGAAGACGATAGCTCAAATGTGATTTCTCTAGTAGGGTAATAGATTTAGTTTTCTATAAAAATTGACAACTGGTAGTGACTTTCCCATCTGAAAAATATTAACATTTTTTTATGTAGACATATTCTCCTATATTAGAGGTGTGACAAACCAAAATTTTGTGTCTAGGACACAGAACAACTAAAGAAAAAAGTATAAAAGAAATGGCTTTTATAATATATAGAGGAAGTAGCAGATATTTATGAAGCTCCTACTAAGTTTCAAGTACAATCCTTCACACCGATGTTCTTCTGCAGGTGGATGTGGATCAGACTGCAGAGGTAGCTAAAGTATGATTCTGTACAACTGGGAAATAACTGCTTTCCTGAGCCCCCTGAGTATGTCTTTCTTTCCAGTCTCCTAAGAAGTCTGCAAGGCTAATCCCCCAACTTTCCCAAATCTGGCAACTGAAGGCCAAATGCCTGGCTCAGTGGGTGCTTTCAGTACTTGTCCCAGCATTCAGCTCACCTCTCTTGTGATTGTTCTGTACCTGGGCAATACTGGGTGTGCTTTATTTGAATATTGCCTTGAGTATCCCATTTGACAATGTGGAAGGCAAAGCGCAAAGTATTACAGTGATTTGCTGAACGGGGTGAAGATAATTAGAGGCTGAGCTGAATTCTATCTAAGCCCAGATCTGACTCTAAATCTTCCCTCCAAGCCACGCCACCTCTCTGGAAAGCAGTGCAAGGGCGGCAGGAGTTGAGGCATGTTGGAGAGCACTCACTTCTCCTTGGCTGGCTGCTTTTCTCCTTACTATGTGGCACATTAGCCATCAGCTCTGACGATTTAACTGGTACTTCTTCGTGTATGGGGAACATGAACGGAGTGAGAGGCTGGCAAAGCAACGGAACCTATGTGCAGTGCTTTTCTAATGGGAATTTACATGTGTGAAAAAGGCATGAACAAGATTTTTATAATAGCAAAAATATGGAAAATATTGAAATGCCCATCAACAGGGACTGGTTAAATCCGTTAAAGGACTTCCAGAGAGTGAAATATTACACAACTTTTAAAAAAGGTGGTGTGGATCTATATGTGCTAATATGGAAATGTGTTCAAGATAAATGAAAGAATAGCACAATAAGTATAGCATTTTCCATTTGGGGGATAGAAAAAAAATAGTGAGATAAAGGGAGCAGCAGCTGAGAGGCAAGGACGAGTGTGGTGTGAGGAGTGGGACGCTTGCAGGAGGCTGGCAGCAGAGGGACCAAGTCCCCGGGAGACAGTAGGTACCCACGGGAGCTAGATTCATACTCAGAGTCCTTGCATGGATGATGTTTCCCGACTCAATGATTACACATATGTAGGTATGGTGGAATATGATATTCACACTTCACCATAATGATACCAGGACACACTTATTAGAGTGGCTACAATTAAAAATACGGATCATATCTAGTGTTGGTGAGAATGTGGAGCAACTGGAACTCTCATACACTACCGATGAGAATATAAAATGATACAATTGCTTTGGTAAATAGGTTGGCAGTCTTTTAAAAATTTAATCATATGCCTATCATATTACTCAGCTATTCCACTCCCAGGTGCTTATCAAAGAAATAAAAGCATATATCTATACAGAGACTTGTACACAAATATTTACAGCAGTTTTATTTAAAACTGGAAAAATCCCAAATGTCTAGAAATATGTGAACAGATGAACAAATTGTGGTAAATCCATATAGAAGAATATTATCCAGCAATAAAAAGGAATAAACTGTGCAACATAAATGAATGTCAAAATAATTATGCTGTGCAAAAGAAGCCAGACAAAAATATATTTGATACTGTATAATTTTGTTTATATAAAATTCTGGAAATTGCAAACTAATCTGTAGTGACAGAAAACAGATCAGGGTTGCCTGGGGTTGGAGAGAGGCAGAGTAAAGAAGGGAGGAATTAAAAAGGACAAGGTAGGGCCGGCCCGTGGCTCACTCGGGAGAGTGCGGTGCTGATAACACCAAGGCCCCGGGTTCGGATCCCACATAGGGATGGCCGGTTCACTCACTGGCTGAGCATGGTGCTGACAACACCAAGTCAAGGGTTAAGATCCCCCTACCGGTCATCTTTAAAAAAAAAATAAAAAAAAAATAAAAAAAATAAAAAATAAAAAGGACAAGGTAACTTTGGGGAGTGACAAAATTTTTATCCTGATTTTGGTGAAGGTTTTATTACTGTATACATATCTGAAGACTTATCAAATTGTACACATTATGTGCAGTTGATTGTATGTCAACTATACCTCAACAAAGCTGTTTTAAAAAGCAAAAAATAAAGACCAGAATTTAAGAGGACTCTTGTTTCTCTTTGAGCAGGTAAATGGACTACCATACACAGATGCTCCTCAATTTGCAATGGGGATGCATTCCTATAAACTCATCATAAATTGAAATATCATTAAGTCAAAGATGCATTTAATACATCTAATCTACCAAACAACATAGCATAGCCTAGCCTACCTTAAATATGCTCAGAATGCTTATACTATTCTACAGGTGGGCAAAATCATCTAACACAAAGCCTATTTTATAAAGTGTTGAGCATCTAGTGTAATTTATTGAATACTGTACATTGTGTTGAAGGTTGCAGCAGTTTTGCACCAATGTAAAGTCAAAAAATTGTGAATCACCACAAGTTGGGGATGGTCTGTACCTCTCTGTCAATTTATAAATGTAGTGAGGGTGAAATGTGGGGATGGGGAGCTGGAGAATATTTTCAAGATTTTGGAGATTCAACTCTGTATATGTCAATGAAACAAAGAAAGGCGTAAGTGGATATTAAAAATCCCAGTTATTTTATTAAAATCATGCCTTTGCTTTTACTGATATACCTTTGGGTAATTGCCTGAGAGTGTTCTGCTTGTTATTGGATAATTAAAAGCACACTCTGAGTTTGTATTTGAGGAAGGACATGTTTGGTGACTGGTGGTGAGGTTGGCAATTAGATCTCTGAGGAACTTTTTAAAGCTTATTTATGATTTGATTCCTTTAATTTTCATAAATACAGAAAAGGAGCTTAAATGTTTTTAGCAGCTCACTTTCCTCTTTGTACGAGTGCATTTTATCACAGGCAGCTTTTTTGTAGGATTCTTTAATGTCTTACCACCAACTGAGCCAGATGGGATCTTAAAGCTTTGGTTGGGATAATTGGATCATTTGTTTTTCTCAAACACAGTATTTAGGAACTTTTTTGAAAGAAGAGCCCCTCAACATACTAGCCTGCTTCAAAGCACCATCAGCAGAAAACATAGCTCTGCTTCTATTTTTTATTTTTTTCCAATAAATTTTAGAGAGTAAAAGATGTTTCTTTCCTGTGCTAATTCTCCTGTTCCTATGGATTGTTTCTCAGAAATTCTGAGAAACAATTACCTTCAACTGTAGTAGTATCAATGAGACCTGAAACAGATGCTCATGGCAAAAGTGATGATTTCATCCCATGTCGAATACAGCCTTGAAAAATACCAAAAGCCAACAGTGGCTTCAGGAGCAGTGATCCTGTATCCTTCATCTTTTCATCTGAGTTTCCCCAATGGGATTCCATACAGATAACAGAATAATAATTTAGAATTCAGGGTTACTGTGTAAGATTGGGAGAAAGGGACACTATTTAGACAGGATGCAGTCTCAATAAAAATGTTAGGTAAGCATTGTTGGTTGCTTTGCACATTTATCTCAG
Organism: Galeopterus variegatus; assembly: GCF_000696425.1. Taxonomy (NCBI): domain Eukaryota; kingdom Metazoa; phylum Chordata; class Mammalia; order Dermoptera; family Cynocephalidae; genus Galeopterus; species Galeopterus variegatus. The sequence continues at coordinate 302,247 of NW_007727285.1, read as the reverse complement.
GAAATTTCACCTCTTGATAATCTTATAAAAAACAAATTAACTTTTGTCCAAGTAGAGAATGAAAGTTTAGTCATTGGATATCAGTCTAAGTCAGTTCACAGATTTTAGTCTAGCAGAGTAGCTTCTTAAGGCTTCTTATTAAGCAGCTTGGCCCTCAATGGGAGGAAATTATTGCTCCCAGCTCACACCTGAATCAAAGGCATACAGCTTCATAATGACCTTGTAAGCAGGACAAATAGGGAAGTGCCCTCAGACATAATTAAGAAAGGAAATTCCTCGATGCACAAAATCAGCCTTATAAATGTTATTAATATGTCAGGAAGTTCTTTGTCACTGTTTCACTTTCTCAAAAATAATTGTGCTCTTGCTGCCTTGGAGGACTTTAAGACACATAATCCAGGCGAATAGCTTGACTTTAGAGGCTTCTATAGTTCCAGCTAAGAGACTTGTCCCTGAGGCCGTCTTCTGAGTCTCTATCAGCGTGAAGAGGTAGATAGGCAGATAGAGGTAATTGGCCATGGGGTGCGATTTCAGGTCAGAATCACAGTGAATAATAAGAGTATATTGTAAAAGAAGTAAAGGGGAAAGGGAAGAGGCACATTAGCCATCAACTCTGATGATTTAACTGGAACCGAGATCTTTAGCCTCTAGGGAAAACTGTAACAAGTCAGGCTTCTCCACTCTAGGACTGGGTGTGGCACCTTGTCACTTTGTAGAGTGGAGCCAGTGTTAATGTAATGAAAGACATTTTCTTTTCAGAGTTTCCTCCCATCTGTCAGATAACTTACATTTGTGCTTTACAATGTACAGAGCACATAATATACTTGCTCTATGTAAAGCTACATGACTACGCTACTTATCGAGTTAGGCAAATCATAACTAAAGCCAAAATGTTTCATTATTTTAGTTACGCTGTTTTCCATTTGTATTGTCCAGGCTAAGGGTTAGGGCCCACAGACCCTTCCAACCTGTTGTACTGACTGGGTCACCAGCCCCTTCACAAGCAGGTCCATGCTAGGCAACTGGGAAAAATCCCGGGAGCCATTGGCAGATGACACAAGCTCTGTCCTCAGCAGCAGCAGCAGCGGCGGCCTCTGGGGGCATCCCAGGGGCACAGGCAGCAATAGCCTCCAGCAGCGGTAGTGGCCTCCCTGTTGTGCCTCCGGGGGCATCTTGGGGACAGGGGACACTGGATCAGAGCCACTGTCCTTTATATGTAAGTCCATAACCTAGGACACCTGGGTGCACATGCGCGATTACATTAGTCAATAGCCAAGAAACGCCTGGGTCCACGTGCCTATTTACATCAAATACTTCGCAAGATTCTGAACATCTGAGAGGCCCTGACCATTTTTTTTGATATTTTCCCAACACTCTAATACCTCAAAACTTGGTTGAAGTAGGTGCCGTTGTCATCCTAATCCACATAGGAGAAATCAGTTTTAAAGCTAGATTAGTTGCTCAGGGGCACATGCCAGACAGGGAAGGGGCATAGCCTTGAGTCTGTGTTCTGATGCCAATCCCAGGTGTTCTTTTAGTTGTTTGGTTTAACATTTTATCCCCCTAGAGAAATATGAGGGTACTTCAAAAAGTTCATGGAAAAATAGAATTAAAAGATAATATGAATCTTTCCATGAGCTTTTTGAAGACTGCTTGTAGATTCACTTTTAGAATTTATTACAGCAACCCAATACCAAGTAATAAGTGCTTATTCTAAGAAGAAGCCTCGAATGATGGTGAAGCGAGCAGACACTGGAGTCAAAATCCTGGAGATCAAACCCAAATTCTATCACTCACAGCTGTGTGACCCTGGGCACTATTCTTAACCCACTTGTTAATAATGTTGTTCCTTTCATAGAGCTGTTGTGAGAGTTAATGAGTTAACAAGCACAAAGCGTTTAGAACACTGCCTGGCACCTTGTAAAGCCTGCCTGTTACTTCTAACCACAGCAGCAAACACCATTGTTACCATAATTGATGCTTATTATAATACTAACGGAAAGCATGTATTACACTTCTTCCAGCTCTGTGGGTATAAAGAATAGGTCAGAATGGTATGCTTTTAATGTTGATTTGAATCCTGCCAGGAATACATTAGGCATTGGAGAGCTGCATTACTCTAGTAATTTCTTGTTTTCATTCCCAGCCGATACTTAAGGACTGGGAAATGTATATTCACTTTCTCAGGTGTTTTATTTATACCTTCCAACTTGTATCTAGGGATTACTGGACTCATTCCTACTATTTTCAGTTCTATAGTATTTGGGAGAGCTGGAAGTAGGGGTGAGTACTTAATTCTAGGGTACACGCCTGTACTTTTCTCAGTATTTTTTCCCCTGTATTTTGTCTTCTGCCTTCTCAGAGTTCAATCCTCGGATGTCTTTTCTTCTTTGTCCACATCTACTTCCTTAGAGTCATAATCTGGTCATGTGTCATTAAATGGCAATACTGTGTTAATAATTCCCAAATTTGCATCCAGGCTGAATTTCTCTTCTGAACTCCAGACTTGTATGTCCAACTACCTTACCTCTTGGAAGTCCGGTAAGTGTCTCAAACTTAACATAAGCAATACTGTCCCCTAATGTCTCCTCCAAACCTGCTCCACCTTCAGTTCCCCCATTTCAGATGGTGGCATCTCCATCCCTCTGATGATTCAGGTCCCAAATCTTGGAATCACCTGTGACTTTTCTCTCATACCTACATCCAATTTGTTAAGAAATCCTACTGGCTTTATTTTCAGAAGCCATCCAGAATCTGACTACTTTTCACCATTTCTGTTGCCACCACTGTGGTCTGATCCATGATCATCTCATATGGATTCCCGCAAAGACCTCATAGGTCTCTGGGATTCTACTCATAGTTTTCTACAGTTTATTTTTTAACACAGCAACCGGAATAATGCTTTAAAAATGTCAGATTATGTCATTCCTCTACTCAAAACCCTGAAATTGCCTAGAAATCTGTATGATCTGACCACCTAGTACTCTTCTGACTTTCCCTACTCTTCTCCTTGCTCATGTCTCTGCTGCTTCAGGGCCCTTGCTCTCTGTTTCAGCTGCCTGGAACTCTCGCCTGCTGATCGCTGGGCTAACTCCCTAAACGCTGTAAGGGAAGGTGCTTAGGTCCCGCCTTCACAGGGAAGCTCACCGTGACCACCCTGTGTAACGCTGCATCAGGCTCCCCTCCCCGTTTTTCTGTCCTCCAGATTTCTGTGACCCTTTTCCACCTTTTCATTTTCCCATAGTACTGTTCCTAACAACACTGTACATCTACAATCACCATCCGAAACCCTTGGAACTAGATACATTTAAGAATTTAGTCTTTTTAAGATTTTTGTAGAGAAAGCAGTACATATACCACATACAAGTACTACATCTCAGTGAGTCTTGTATTCAAACACAGTAGTTTTTCTGAAGTGAAGCACAGAAATGTATACATTAATTAGAATAAAGGCTATGCATAGCAGCATGTCAGTTCAGTTCAGGTCAGTTTTGCTGGCAAGAAAAAAACATTCCAATTTTTTAGACCTTTTTGAACTTTGATTTTGCAGATAAGGAATTGTGGACCTGTAGGTAGTTATTCATTGTGTCGATATCTCCATTGGAGGATAAACTCCATGAGGACAGTGTTCATGGTCTTTAGTTCACTGACATATCTCAAGTGCTGAGAACAGTGCCAGGCACATAATAAGTGCTCCATGTGTGTTGCTGGAATGAATGAACTTGTCCCATCACTGTTCCTTTCCTTCTTTTCAGATTTAATGAGTTGATGATTGTTTATTGGATGTGTATGTATGCCTTCCATGTATGCTTTTCCATTTGGACCTTTCCTTCCTTTGATCCTCCAATTCTGCCCTTTTCTATTGTGATTAAAATAGTCTAGTTCACAATTTAGGCCCAATCTTACCCCCTCAGGACCCCTCCCCTTCCCAGAGATGAAGTTTGTGACACCCTTTCCCTACCAACTACTGTAGCAATTGCTTTTCTATGAACGCAACATTTGTATACGATACTTGTGTGTTTCATTTGTCTTATTAATGATTTCTTTAGGGAAACTATCATCACTCCACCGAAATTGCTCCTTGTGAATAAGGGCTATCATCTCTACCACCACTAGCAGGCTGTTAAGTAAAATCTCATTTCACAGTGGTAGGCTTACTATTTAACAAATTATTACATTTTGCCATTTTTGTACTTGATGCTGAGACTGTAATGATCTATCTATTCAATTCACTCCTTACCCTGAAAAAATATACTTACTGACTACTGAGGAAAAAAAAAAGGAAAATAGGCCATTGCAATTGAATTTCTTAGTGCCATGACAGAGGTAGTATTGGGACTCTGGGCAGTGAGACCAGCTTTGGAGGACCAGGGATCCTCCCCAAGGCACTGGAATATAAGAGGAGACATAAAAAATAGGAATCACCCAGAGGAGGAGAGGCAAGGGGAAAGAATGTTGCAAACAGAGAGGATTGCATGTGCAAATACCTGGAGGTAAGAGAGAGAGAGGGTATGTCATTATATAAGGAATCTGTTAGATGAACAAAAGGCATTTTGGGTGTTTGGTTTACACGTCACAGGGGTGGTGGGTGATGCTTTGAAAGACAAAGTTGGTTTCTATGGAGGTGGAAGCCAGATCCTACAGGGTGCTGTACATTATGCTAAGGAATTTAGGCTTATTAGGAGAGAAGTGGTGAATTATTCAGGGATTTAAGCAGAGGTCTGTGATGTGCTCGGACTTGCATTCTTGAAAGATGACTCTAGCTGCAGTGTGAAGAATGAATTGGAGAGATCAAGGCTGGAAATAGACCAGTCCTTTTATTTTTCTAGTACTCGTGGCAATGCCTTATTGATGAGTTTGTGAAATGGATGTGCTTGAATGGAAAATAAATCTTAATGATTATGCTGAGAGGAATTCAGGAATATGATAACACATTTATTGATTAAGAAGTGCTGGTTTTTATTTTATGATCTTTTGGAAATATATTTCTCCAAAATAAAAGAAAAATGCATTCATGAAACATCTGAGTGCAGGTATGTGTTCTGTAAAACACGGTAAAGTACAGGCTGAGCCATCCTTCTGAGAGCAGAGATGGGGACTGCAGAGAGTAGGGAAAGGACAGGTCAGAGATGCTGCAGAATGACTGACAATGACAAATGGCTGTGAACTCTGGGAGAATGGAGAGCCCAGTGTACCCCACGCTCTACTCTGATGAAAGCAACCTTCACAGACCCTTAAAGAAATGAATCTGTTAAATAGATGCCTTCAACATGTCACTTGCAGACAAAGCTTCCTTTGCTAAAACCCCTCTCAAAAAGGTTGACAATGAATAAGCCTGGTGTGAGGAATAATTTGTCAAACTAATTTATTATGGTCTAAGGAGGTCTCTGAATAATAGGAGACACTAGGGAATAGAAGGCAGTCATCTAGTGGAGTGTTAGTAACTCTCTTCCCCAGATTGGGGCCTCTGTTTGTTTATTTGTTTTTTGTTTTATTATATGTGACATTGTTCTCAGTTCTTTGGTTCTGTTAATAATAGTCTATTCTTTGTTCATTCTGGAAATAAGAAAATGTGGATACTGTGTGCGAATGCCAGGTTTCAAACAAGATTCACCAGGGAATGTTGGATTGGAGAGTTAAAGCTATCAATAAAACAGGAAATGGATCAGCCTGCTGCTGCTCTGCTGCTTGTGAATCTGTAGGACCTGCAGCATCCTCAGGGAAAGAACAACCGAAATTGGGCTTCTAAGGCAGTACTCATGCCCATAGGCTCTCTCAGAAAAGCTCACAAACCAAACCCTAAAGCACTAGGCAAGAACTTTATTTTCTGCTTTTATAAAATAAGGAGGAAAAATCACCTGGGCCCCCCCCCCCCAAAAAAAAAAAAAAGTACAATTTACCAGTAACTAAATGGGAAAATTATCACCATTCTGATAGAAATGGTCATTTTTCAAGAGAAAGTGTTAAAATTCCTATTTCTAATATAATGGCTATCAGGCTGCACATTTCCGGAAGAATTATTTTACTTTGTCATGGTAATAACTGTATCTGTCAAACTATCACAAAGAAGAAGAAGAAAAAAAAAGTAAGAGAAAGAAGATAAGAAAGGGGGAAAGAAACAAAGGCTGAGTATTTGAGCTTAGTCTGGTGAGACTCTGAGCACTATTTTCAGGTCTGGGGCTGTCCATATTGTATCACACCGGGACTCAGCCCCCTTTTGCTGGTCTCAGTTTTCTAACGTGCATTTATTTCATAATATCCATATTGACATTTCAGGATTTAAAAAATAAATATTCATAAAATGCACTGCGAAAGAATCTAACAATTTCAGAGATTAATAGAAAACCTAAAATAAAACCATCCTTTAACTATCAGGGCAAGAAATATAGGAATGGTCATAAAGTAATCTTCACAGCGAAGTAGAAAGAGGTAGGGTCTCTGAATCTGCTATTTATTAGTTGTGTAATTATACAAAAATATTCCACTTTCTATAACAGTTTCTTACTGTGCCAGATGAGAAGTTTGGACTAGATTATCTCTCTGGCCTTTTTCAGATTTAAAATTCATTACATTATGTGGACACACTTAAATTCAGACAGTAAATATTTATACTGACAGATTTTGGAGGTCCCAAGGTGAACAGAATATGGTCACTACCTCTGTAGAATTCACATCATATTTGTGAGGTTCTCACTTTTGTGCAGATGTGTAAAATAAGCCACATTTTTACTATTTGTTTCAGAAACGTATTAATGCAACTAATACAAAGTGAAATATAAATAGATGCAAATTAATATGGCCCGTTGGTGTTTTTTTCATGGATGTGTGTTTATAAGTGTTTCTTCAGTCTGTGTTTATGTATGGCTGGAAGGGGATTTTCAGAATAACTCCACAGATACTAGTTTGTGGAGGCTAGTTTGTTCATGTTTACACAAACATGTACAAATTCAGTCTTCAGTTTATGTATGGCTGGAAGGGGATTTTCAGAATAACTCCACAGATACTAGTTTGTGGAGGCTTGTTTGTTCATGTTTACACAAACATGTACAAATTCAGTCTTCAATTTGGCACTAGGTCTCCCAATGCTGAACTGTACTTACAACCACTCCTTCCACACCCACACATATTTTTTTTTAGCACAAAATTTCATTAAACTCAACCCCAGATGGTCAAGTGCTTGATCAGATGATTCAGTAAGAGAAACTTTATGTATTTTCCTCCTGGTCCTCAAGTGAAGCACTGACACAGGTAGGGAAGAGCATTCGTGTTTTAAGTCTGAGGGCTTTACCTGTTTGTATCCTGCACAGGTGTGAGCAGATGGTGCTACCATCAGTACCAGCCTGGCACATGCATCGTCTAGATCTGTTGGCCCTGGCTGTCCATGGGTTCCAGGTCTCTAAGCTGAACCTCCTGTGATGGCACATTTCAATATCTACACAACCAAAAACTTGTGATACTGATCAAAGACTTATATTCCACCCTTTCATTTTTAGAATGTTCTGACTTGCATGAAATGTCATAGGGCATTTTCTCTGAAAATGCATTTCTGGGGAACTGCTTAATACTACATGTTACTTTTCTTCAAAAAGTCCACTTCAGATGATACACAAAACCTTTTTGGACTTCTGACATTCCTTAGCCAGATGTTCAACAGCAAATATTTTCTCAGCTGGGAAAAAGAAGAAAAAACAGTAAAACTTGTCAGCAGTGGTGGGAATTATCAGTATCAATGAACACTTATTATTATTTTTTTTTGCTTTTTGCAGAAATATTTGGAGTCTGGCAGAAATATTTGAAATATGAATCTCAGTCCTATCCTTAATATACCTTAATAAATTCCAGCTCTGAGAAGCAAAGGAAAACTGATACTGGAGACTACAGAGTGTGCAAAAATATGGAACATATTCAGAAGTTATTACTATTCATTCTACTTCCAATCATATGTTCATTCAACCTCTATGTGATAAATGAACCTTCAGTGTATGTTTGCATTGACATTTATGAGTTTCAAGAATGAATAACATGATTTTTTTGGAGGGTCATGCTCCAGAGAGCTTAAAGATAACTGAAATATCTTTGGCTCAGAATGTTTGAGTAGCTCTGATGCCAGAGAATGTAATTGAATATGAAAACCCACCTAGGAATAAAAATCTGAAGGGCATTTCATTATGCGGCTAAGCCAAATATTTCAAAAATATTTTACTTCAAATAAAATTTTCATTCATTTAGCTGCTTAAATATATATATATATATATATATATATATATATATATATATTTTTTTTTTTTTTTCTGAATTTCCCTGAGAAGGAAAGAATTCTTGAATACATGGTATTAAAGAGAATACTGAATAAATTGGAACAGAAGAGGCCATTGGTTTGGGGCAACTTTGAGAAGTAACAGCTTATTATCAAGGGAAGAAACACATTACTTGCTTTGATATGCTCCTTCTTTGCTTTGAAGCTATTAGGGTCCCCTTTATGGTCTCTTCCAGCCTGTATGGTCACTCATTCCCCAGTCAAAGTGACTTGGAAAGGAATTACAATTTACTGTGCGACTTTCTCCTAAGATCCTCAGACACTAAAGAGTTCTCAAGGAAGATTCAGTGTCCCTTTAACTCAGAATACCTTTGAATTCAGACTTGAGTATTTCTATTATTGACTTGGAATCTCTCCTACTGAATCATCATCCTATAGATAAAGCTCCTCCTTTGTGACATGATAAATTATTCTATAATTAAAAACTAAACTTTTATCTTAGAAACACTTTTAAAAAGACACCACAATCTAAATTGGCATACCAGAGCACTATGGATAACCATTTCAAATTTTGGCATTTAACTTTGAGAATGTGGCATTAAAGTGTGACAGGTTACTTAAAAATTTGAATGTTGGAATTTAAATCTTGGAAGTATTTTGGCCTAAAGAGCAGTCTCAACCTATAAAACAACACTATGGCCATGGACTTATTTTGGGAGGTGATAAAATCCTTCAAGTAATATTCTCTTGAATTTAATGCACATACATTTTTAAATATAAAGATTGAAAACGAATACCCCTCTCTTGAATCACTAGGACTGATGATGTTCAAGTTTCAGTGTTAGGGAGATGCAGTCCAGCATACAGTCCACACTATACAGGCTGGGAGAGATCATAAAGAGGACTCTAATAGTGTCAGTGCAAAGGAAAGAAGGAGCAGATCAAAGTCCCAGTCAAATAATTCTTATGGTAAAAACTGAGTGTGGGTAACTACCAATGTCTATTCCCATCACATCTCTCTCCTCCAGTGGAAAAAAATTATTTTAATTTTATATTTGTTTCTCAAGCCACATGAAATTTGTATAACTTAAGTGGAAAAATCAGAAGGCTTATTTGTTTTGAAAGAGATTTGCAAATATTTGTGAAATTTCATTATTATTACTATTCTTTGAATAATACTAGTGTTTGTGACTTGATTTAACTTTTCACCAAAACTGAAGTTCCTAAAATCAGCAAAGTTATATCAAAGTGTTCAACTATGATATAGTTGAACTGGAAAGGTAGTCAAACAATTGATGTACAAATAATTGAACATTCATTTGCTGTTCCCACCAACCTGAAACCTAATGATTTGCTAGAGTCATTTCCACTTCTGCAAGCCATTTTCCAAACACCTTTCAACTTCAGAATTGGCCCAAATGCAAGGAACCAGAAGTACAGAATGTCCTGCCAGAAAATCTCTTTGTGTTTCTCTTACTGGAAACAGGCTTAAAACAAAAAAGTTTTCTAGAGGAAATTGTAAAGAACTCACCACAGAAATATTAGATGAAATGAATGAACTTAAGATAAACATTTTGAATGAGGGTTATTATTTTGCCTATCAGCAATTGTGAACATTCTGGGTAGTTCAAGGTGATGAAGAACTGGTAATGTAGATCTATCGATAAATCAAATATTTAGAATATTTATAGATGTACTGTATGTATGTTATAGTACGTAACACATAATATAAAATATAACTACGTACTATTACTAAATCTCAGACCAACACTTTCTCCTAATGTTACCTGGTCTCAAACTGGCCAACTAACAAATAACTGTTTACAAAACTACCCAATTACTGGCATCACTTAGGTGGTATTCAAAAATACAGGTTTGTCCTCCTCACTTCCTTCTTAAGAGTTTCTGATTCAATAGGACTAAAGAGTGTCTCAGGAAACCATGTTTTAAAAAAGATTTCTGTGTGGTTCTGAAGATAAACCAAATTTCAAACCCCTTCACTTAGACCACCTGTTGGCCCGGTAGGTACCTCAGCTCCCTCAAAGATGGGGTAAGGTGAATACTCTCCTTGTATACCTAACACTAAGGTGGGCTGCTTTAAGACTAATCGCTGGTATTTGCAAGTGTTTTTAATTAACATCGATGAAAGAACCAAAACAATTATACTAAATGGGAAACCCATTCCTGGAGCTGTTGTGAACAAACTTCAATCTTAGAAATAGCTGGAAGTTTCTTCTTAGAGAAATCAAATTCAGATGTGGAAGTTGAAGGTTGTCCCTCAATTAGGGAACAGCATAGAAAGATCAGCTTCTAGCCTGTCAAAGAGGCATGGAATTGAAGGTGTTCTGGGGAAAATTTAGCAAATTCTAGAATTTTAACTTATTGATTATCTTTTATTTCCTTATGAAATTCTATTTTCTTATTACAAAAGAAAAATTTAGAAAATAGAAACAACATTAAAAAAATGGAAAATAGAAGAAGTATCAAAAAGACAATATATTCATCATAGCCATAGATAACTCAAGATTTTGTGGCATTTTCCTTCTGTCTTTAAATACGCATATCTATATCTCTGCATAGCAATGCACATAGATATTTACAAAATTTTAAGCCTGATCATTTTATGAGTTTCTCTAGGTGACACCATTGCTGTGTAAAGTGTTGTTTTAGCTGAAATAATGGCCCAATTAAATAAGAGAGTAGCTAACATTTATATGTTGCTTGTGGTAGGCACTACGTGCTTTACACACATTAAAACTGTTACTTTTCAGAATGGTGAGGTAGGTGCTAGTTATTTCCCATTTTATTGATGAGAAAACAGAAGTACAGAGGGTTTGAGTGATTCTGCAACTGTTATACAGTAGAAGCAGAATTCTAGCCCTGCTGCAGAGTTGTTGCTTTCAATAACTATGGAGGGTCGACTGGGAGGACGAGTGGACAGGACGTGGATGTGATATTGCAATTTCCTAATACCCCCTGCATCCCTGAGTTTCCATTTTAATGTAAACATTTAGATGGTGGAAAATTAATTAGGAAATCTTTAGGTTTGTAGGAGACATGCTTTTGTGCTACCAAAACAGCTTAGGAACCATTGATCTCAATGTATCCATCACACTGGGCTTTTCACTCAGCTTTTATTTCTTCAGCACGACAGAGAAGAAAAGAGAATTTCTCAAACAACTAAAAACTTTTACCTAAGGCAGATTTCATTTTTCTTTTCTTGGTAAAATGGCTCTGTGTTTTTTTTTTTTTTTTTTTTCCCAGATCTGAAAAACCACTCTAAATGACCCCTGCAAAATTCTGCAAGGCACATTTCTAAACACACACAAACAATCCAAGAAAATATCTTAATTTCTTTTAGACTAATTCAAGACTTTGATACCTGGTTCTGTCAAACAGTCTATTTTAATATATGCTATGAATTAAGACAAATGGAATCTCAGACCCTTCATCAGGGTTTGCTATTTCAGGACAGTCTTCTAAGCTTTTGTGCTCGGTCATGCTTAGCTAACACAAATCTCTCTCCCTGGGAAATCAGCCATCTTAATTGCTCAAGCTTCCATTGAAGGATATCTGAAGTGACCAGAGCCTGAAGGGGCAGAGCCATAATGAAGAATATTTACTGCTATTCTTATGTCATTATTCAATGACACACAGAAGCATCTCTACTTATTAGTATCAAGTAATCAGCACTGAAATCATTTTCTCTGGAAACCTTGACCCTATTTCTAGTAAATCACATGTACACTCTTAAATGATTTACAAGCTGCCCAGCTTAGCTTCATCTTTTACATCTCTCTAGTGATTGCATTTCCATTTTACAACAACAAACTTCTCATAGGTCAAAGAAAGCATCCTCTCAAGGAGGTCAAATTCCTTTTTGCTTCACATTCAATTTAATGAAACAGGATTGAAAATCACTGCTTCTGAAGCATCATTCCCAGCTCTGGGTAATATGGCAGCCCAGCACTCTCGAGTGATAGAAACCTCCAGGCTGATATCTGGTGTTGGATGATTCCAGACACAAAGAGATACACTGATTCCGAGGCTACTGTGGAGACAGCTGGCCTGCAGAGCTAAGCAATGGAATAAAGATCACACTCACCCAACTTCTGAATTAAAAAAAAAAAAAAAAGAAAAAAGAAAAAAGAAAGGGGGAGGGGAAGCATCTGCCCAACATCTGTTCTAGAAACTTTCTCTCTCATGAACCTCAGATTGTCTGTAGAAATGTCAGTTCACCAGGTGCTACTAAGACCAGTATAATGTGGGACAATGATAATGTGGGAAAATGAAGAAATAACAAAGGGAGTCTTGTCTCTTTCAAGGTGAAATCCTGTTTAAGATGCAGAGATCCAGTTTGTTTTGGGGTACAAATCAAAATATCTGGACTAATAGTCCTCAATGTATAGTTTTCCCTATTCCCAGTTCCTCAAACCAGTTGATATTCAATAAATGACTTTCAACATTCACCTAATTAATTAAAGCTATTATAGATCAGATACAGGCATACCCTTGATCCACAACTGTAGCTCAGCTACAGGCATATATGGGATTACTGGGGTATTGGAGAGCTTTTGTACCCCATATGGCCCAAATTAAAGTTTGTCAGATAATTTAGGAAAGCTTTGACCTTCTATTAGATCTCTTTCCTTTTTATTTCCTTACGGAAAATTTTCAACAATTTACAATTCATATTGTATTTGAGAAAAAGTTTGGTTTACTTATTTTATGATAGAATATTTCAAACATAAAAGAAAATAGACAATAATATAATAAACACCCACATACCCACAAGCGAGCTTTAAAAAAAATGTTACTGCTTTTCTGTGTTTTATTTATTTATTTATTTTATTTTATTTTATTTTTATTCCTTTTTGTCTTTTTTACTGACCAGCAACAGGATCGCAACCCTCGGTGTCGCGCCCACACCGCGCTCAGCCAGTGAGCGGGAACTGGTCTCTACATGGGATCTGAACCCTCGGTGGGAGCGCCGCCGTGCTCTCAAGCGGTGCACTCTCCAGTGCACCACTGGGCCGGCCCCTTTTCTGTGTTTTATACATATTTTTAAAAAGAAGCAAAACATTGCAAATCCAGTTGAGGCCCCCACCCCTCCATGCCTGTACTCTGTTCGCCTTCCTTCCCTCCTTCCCTTGCAGGGTGCTGCTGCTCAGAGGTTGGCGTATATCATTCTCGTGCATGGCTCATCACAATGTTTGTGCTTTTTACTCTGTAAGTGGCATATGTTTTGCTATTTTATTTTACTATATAAGTAATACATATTTTACTATGTATATATTTACCTATAAAATCATTGGCAACATACCACACATATAATTTTCAAATTTTCTCTTTACACTCACTATTCTATTTTTGAGACTTACTCATGCCTATTCATCTAGATAAAGATTATCGCTTCTCCGACTTTGGTAAAGAAGCTTTTTTTAAAAATAATTTTCAATCTGTCATGAGCCAATGTCTAACTAAAGTACAATAAAAATAAATTATTTGAAAAATGTGATAAACAAAGATGTACTAAGCACAAGTCCCACTTTTTTATTACCACATTTAACAGATAAAAATTACCATCAAATTGCTACAAAAGTTTCTAAATGTTTCCCCTCAATATTAGTTCTCATCTTGACATAGACTGGTAACAAATAGTTACCACTGGTCCGCAGAACACACTTTGAGTAACACTGGTCTATATTGTCTACTTTCACCACCGTATGTTATTTTATTGTCTGCAATGGCATCATTTATTTTTCAACTGCTCTTTTGGTAAATATTTGTTTCTAGTTTTTGCTGTCTCAAACAGTGCTCCAGTGAATATTGTGACCTAGTACATGGCTCCTTGTGCAGAAGACAATGTGTCAGAATGCAATTGTTTAGTCAAAGATATAATTAAAATAACCTTTTTTTGAAGATTGACTTCAGTAGATCTTCACACATTTTTGCTTGCATTGCCCTAAAAGAACTTTTAAAAATGAAATAATCCCTCACATCTTAATATGTATTAATAAATATATAAATGAATATATATTACATAATATTACTGCTGTGGATTGATTGAATTGTGTCCCCAAAGTTCATATATTGAAGCTTAATTCTCACTGTAACTGTTGAGGCTGGGAAATCCTATTACAGTAATTGAAAGGTGGGGCGTTGAAGAGGTGATTAGATTGTTGGACCATGCCATAGTAATTGGATTAAAAATAGTGGTCATGGGCATGGTTCTGAGGGCTTTAAAAGAAGAGCACATGAGAGTCTCTTTCTCTCTGCTCTGCCGTTTTTTACCATGTAAGACCCCAGCATTGCTGTAAAGCCACAACCAAAAGACTCTCACCAGATGTGTTCCCTGGACTTTGGACTTCCTAGCCTCTGAAAGTGTAAGCAATAAATTTCTTTATCTTTATAAATTACCCAGTTCCAGATATTTTGTTGTATGGAACAGAAATTGACTAATACAACTATTATACATAAATATATATGTGTAATTATAGATATGTGTGTATACACAGGTTATCATACACACATATGTTTCCTAGCTCTGACCCCTGAGATGGCCTAGAAGTAAGACATTCAAGAAAAAACAAGCACACCAAGTGTGCAGATCTCAGTTTCTATTACCATTTTCCAGTAAAAGGAGCCAGGGCCCTTTGGAAAAATGGCTGATATTAGAGCTAAGTCAGGGAAAATAAAAGAATATCCTAGAAATCTCGGGTCAGAAAATAAGAAAGTGCTCAGCAGACAAAATAATGGAGGTATGTCAAAGTGACACAGGAGCAAATTTGAAAAGCTCCCAATGGCCAAAGCTGGGACAATTTGAGCAACAAAATAAAGAATATAGTATTGGGTTATAACCCAAAATATGAAATAAATACCCATGAGTTTATAGTGATATATAAATAATCAAATACATAAATACACGAGGAAAAAGAGACAAATATCCAATACTGAAGAAGTGCAAATAATTTATGTAGATACAACTCCCTCAAGGAAGTAGAATTCCTGAACCCCTTGAATAAGGGCTGTACGTAGAGAATTCTTTCCAAAGAATCCAGTATGAATGGGGGTGAGGAGGACTGGAAGAATAACTTTATGCTAGAGAAGTCTGACACTACCACAGCTAGGTTATCGAAGTCAAAAATCCTCAGTGATGTCACATTGACAGAATGTATTTTTTATTTATTTATTTTTTAAATCTGACTGGTAAGCACCACACTCTCCCAAGTGAGCCAACCAGCCATCCCTATATAGGGATCTGAACCCGTGGCCTTGGTGTTATCAGCACCACACTCTCCCAGGTGAGCCATGGGCTGGCCCCAGAATGTATCTGTGATATGAAGTGATAAGAAAGTCGCTTTGCCTTCGTGGTCTTCTTTCACGTACAGCCACAGTCTAACCATGAGAAAAACATTAGAAAAACCCCGTGTGACATACGTTCTACAAAATACCTGACAAGTAATCCACAAAACTGTTGAGATCAAATAACAAAAACAAAAAACAAGGAAAGATTGACAAACTGTCACAGTGCAGAGGAGCCTAAGAAGACATGATGATTAAATATAATATGGTATACTGGATGGGATCCTGGAACAGAGAAGTTACATTATGTACAACCTGAGGAAATCCAAATAAAGTATGGATTTTAGCCAATAATAATATATTAAAATTGGTTTATAAGTTGTGACAGATGTTCCATAGTAATGTAAGATGTTAACAATAGGGGAAACAGTGTGCAGGGGATATGGAACCCCTGTACTGTCCATAAATCCAAAATTACTCTAAAACAAAATGCATATGTTTTAAAAAAGGCTTTTGATAAAATGTAATATAAGCAGGGAAATAAGCATTATGTAAATACCTATGCCCAAAATACAAAACAACTGGCTATCCATGTAATAGTTTATTTTGGGACTTTCTATTCTGATCCATGATCTAGGTGTCTTCTTATGCAATACCACACTGTTTTTTTTTTTTTTTTGTCCTTTTTGAGACCAGCCACACCACGCTCAGCCAGTGAGCGCTGTGAGCGCACCGGTCATCCCTATATAGGATCCGAACCCGTGGCAGGAGCGCTACCGCGCTCCCAGCGCCGCACCCTCCCAAGTGCGCCATGGGCTCAGCCCAATACCACACTGTTTTAATTACTGTAGCTTTATAGTACATTTTGAAATTGGATAGTATAAGTCTTCAAACTCTGTTCTTTTTCAAAGCTTTTTTGGTATTCTAGGTCCTTTGCATTGCAATGTATTTTTGAATCACCTAGTCAATTTCTACAATAGTGACTTCAGAGATATTAATTGACAGTGGATTAAATAAGTATATAAATATCAATTTAGAAAAAATTGACATCCTAAAAACATCAAGTCTTAAAATTGACATCCTAAAAACATCCTAAAAACACTCCATGATGTGGATGGGATGGCTTTCCATTTTATTAGGGATATTTAATTTCTCTCAGCAATACTTTGTAGGTTTTTGGGTACAGGTCTTTCATTTCTTTTGTTAAAATTTTTTCTTAGTATTTTTTTCTGATTCTGCTGTGAATAAAATTGCTTTCTTAATTTCAATTTTTAATTGCTGCTAGTATTAAGAAACACAATTGATTTCTTAATTTTGTTTATTTTTTTATATTTAATTTTGGTTTTGTATCTTGCAAACATTCAAGTGTGTTAACTAATTCTAGGTTTTTGTTTTGTTTGAGGTTTCTTTAAGATTTTTCCACACAGGATCATGTTGTCTGCAAATAAAGACAGTTTTATTTCTTCTTTTTTAAAAAAATCTATATGCCTTTAACTTATTTTTCTGGCTTGAGTGCACTGTCTAGAACCTCTAGCACCATATTGAATAGAAGCAATGAGAGAAAATATCTTGGCTTTGTTTCTGATCTAAGTGTGAAAGCATTCAATCTTTCATTATTAAGTATCTTAGTTGTAGGTTTTTCTTTTTTTTTTTTTCCTTTTTGTCTTTTTTACTGACCGGCAACGGGATCGCAACCCTCGGTGTTGCGCCCGCACCGTGCTCAGCCAGTGAGCGGGAACCGGTCTCCACATGGGATCCGAACCCTCGGTGGGAGCGCCGCCGCGCTCCCAAGAGGCGTACTCTCCAGTGTGCCACCGGGCCGGCCCAAATTGTAGGTTTTTCTTTTTTTTTTTTCCTTTTTGTCTTTTTTACTGACCCGCAACGGGATCGCAACCCTCGGTGTTGCGCCCGCACCGTGCTCAGCCAGTGAGCGGGAACCGGTCTCCACATGGGATCCGAACCCTCGGTGGGAGCGCCGCCGCGCTCCCAAGAGGCGCACTCTCCAGTGTGCCACCGGGCCGGCCCAAATTGTAGGTTTTTCTTAGCTGTCAGATTCTATTCCTACTTTGTTGAAAACATTTTTAAAAATCATAAATAGATGTTGTTTTTTCCCAAATGCTTTTCTGAGTCTATTGAGATGGCCATGTGGTTTTGTCCTTTATTCTATTGATATCGTGTATTTTACTCTAGCTCTTTGGATGTCATACCAACTTTGTTTCATCATATCCAAGTTGGTAAATCCTACTTGGACATGTTATATAATCCTTTTGATCTGTTGACTAGATTTTGTTTGCTAATATTTTGTTAAGGATCTTTTTACCTATATTCATTTAATTATAAATGATTTGGTCTATCATCATCTTTTCATTTGATTTCTTTGTCTTGCTTTGGTATCACATTAATACTGGTTTCATAGAAGGAGGTGGAAAGTGTCTCTTCTCTACTTTCTGAGATTTTTGTGTAGGATTAGTATCCTTCTTTAAATATTCAGTAGAATGTATCACTGAAATCATCTGGATCTGTGCTTTGCTTTTTATTACTTCCATGTATATTGGACCATTTATCATAAAGTGTCCTTCTTTGTCACTAGTAATATTTCCTGTCTTAATCCCTATTTTGTCTTATATTAGTATAGCCACTCCAGCTATTTTATGGCTGTTGTACGCATGGTGTATCTTTTCTCATCTTTTTACTTTCAACCTAGTTGTGGCTTTAAATCCAAATTGTATCTGTTGTAGACAACAAACAGTTGGATCTTGATTTTTAAAATTTTTATGCAGTCTGGCAATGTCTACATTTTTCTTGTAGTTGTTTAATTAATATAGTTTTAAAGACACTATTGACACTGTTGGATTTATATCAGCCATTCTGCTATTTGTTTTTAGTATGTCTCATGTCTTTTTCCTTCCTCTTCTCTTCTCTTACTACAGTTTTTTGTATTGAACAAATATTTTAATGTATCATTTAATTTTCTCTCTTTTAAAAAATAAGTTTTATTAAGATAATTCATATACAATATAGATCACATATTTAAAGTGTGAAATTCAATACTTTTAGTATATTCACAGAATTGTGAAACTGTATCTATCTGTTTCTGTTGCTTTTAACAAAATACCTGGAACTGGGTAATTTGTAAGAAACAATATTTATCGCTTATAGTTTCAGAGTCTGAGAAGTTCAAAGTCCAGAGAATACATCTGGTGAAGGCCTTGTTGGTAGTGACAGTGATGCAGAGGTCTCACAGGGCTGATAGTGGAGCAGAGAGAGAGCTAAGTTCTCACTCCTTCTCCCTTTAAAGCCCTCAGAACCACACCTAGGACCACCATTAAATCATCAACTAATTAATCCATTTACTAGGGCATGGTCTTCACAATCTAATCACCTCTTCAAGGCCCCACCTTTCAACTATCATAATAGGATTTCCCACCCTCAACAGTTGCAGTGGGGGGTCAAGTTTCTAACACATGGACTTTGGGAGCCACAATTCAATCCACAGCAGCAACCATACCACAATCAATTTTAGAATATATTTATTACCCTAAAATGTTCCCCTCTACTCATCACAGACTCTTTCCATTTTCCCCTAAACACCCCTGCCCCAGAGGTAGGAAACCACTTATCTATTTTCTGTCTCTATTGATTTCCTTATTCTGTTGAGAGTGAACATTCTTGTTTTGTTTCTGATTTTAGGAGGAAAGAATTTAGTCTTTCACCATTAAGTATGATGTTAGGTGTGTGTTTTCCGGAGATGCTCTTAATTAGGTTGAGGAAGTTCCCTTCTGTTTGTAACTTGTTGAATATTTTTATCAAGAAGGATGTTAAGTTTTGTCAATTTCTTTTTTTTTTTTGCATCTTTTGAGATGATCATGTGATTTTTTTTTTTTTAGTTTATTGCTATGATGTATTATACTAATTGATTTGGGGATGTTGAACCTTTCATTCCTGATATAAATCCCACTTGGTAATGGTATATAATCCGTTTTATATGTTGCTGAGTTCACTTTGGTAGTATTTTATTGAGAATTTTTACATCCGTATTCATGAGAAATATTGATCTGTAGTTCTATTTCTTCTTTTAAAAAATTATTTATTTATTAATATTATTATTTACATTCTAGGATGTTGAGGAGTAGTTAGGGTGGAGGGGGAGAGGAGAAGGGTGAGGAAGATAGGGTTGGAGGAGGAGGAAGGAGGGAGGGCGTGGTCAAGTCCCAGGGCACCCCTCTCATTTTGGCAGGGGAGATCAGGGGGCTTCCAACAGTGGCTTGATCACTGCTGGGATGGATGCAGATGTCAGGGGTATGTGGCTGAAGCCCTCATCCCCCTCCACCCTGGCTTGGGAGCCTGGGGTGTTTCCAGTGGTGGTTTGGTAGTTGTTGCTGGGCTAGCTGCAGATATTGGAGGGGCGTGGCTAAGGCTCTTGGCCTCTCAACACCCTGGCTTGGGAGCCTGGGGTGTTTTCAGTGGCTAGGTGGTCATTGCTGGGCTTGGTGAAGATGTTGGGGTCATGGCTGAGGACCTTAGCGCCCCACTACCCTGGCTCAGGATCCTGGGGTGCTTCTTGTGGTTTGCTCAATGGTTGTTACTGGGCTGGTTGTGGGTGTTGGGGGTGTGGCTGAGGCCCTTAGCCCCCACCAATCTGGATTGGGAGCCCATGGTGCTTCTGGCAGCAGCCTGGTGGTTGTTGCTGGATTGGATGTGGTCATCAGGGGGGTGTGGCTGAGGCCCTTGGCCCTTCCCCCTCCCTGGCTTGGGAGCCCAGGGGGCTTCTGGTCCTTCTAAGTTTTATAGGTGTTCTTTGGTGGTGTTAGACCTTTCCTGGTTAATACCAAACTTTGTCTCTGATCTGTGGGTATTTTGTTTTTCTTTTAGTTCTGTGTTTGATGATTCACTGTTCTCACCACTTAGACTTTGCATTGGAGCTAATTTGTTGTCTTTTGCTTACTTCTAAAATGGGGGAACTTCCTGTTGGGACCAGCACGTGGGCCCTGTAGTTGAGCTAAATTGCTGCTCTTCTGCTGATTCTCTGGAGAAGGGTTTTGGGCAGTTCAGGTTTTGATTTTTGACTTTGAAATCACTTTTGGGTCTTGTGAGGTCTGGTATACCTGGGTTGTGTGGAAACTCTGGTCTGTGCCTGAGTCGTTTTAGCAAACTGCATCCCCTGTAGTTCTATATGCATGACAAGTCTCCACTGAGTGGGCCTGTGCTGATTGGAGGGCAGATAAGCTGTCCATGCTGTGCCTCAATGTTCCACCAGTGGCCTGTCTCCTGTACAAACCACACTCCAAACACTTTCTATGGGATGGGCCATGTGCTGGTTCCTTGTGATGACTCACTGGCCTTTGAGTGGCTCCTTTTTTTCAGTTGTCTGTGGCTCCTTGCTGGTATGTGGATCCATGGGAACCCTGTTAGTGGTCTTGCTGGCCTAAGGGCTGCCAAGGCCCTCTCTCCCCTGCTGCCTCCAAAAACTTTATATGAAGCGCACAGCTGTGGATTTTGCCAGCTCTTGCTCTGTGTGCTCAGCAGCTCCAGCTTTAAAGTGGCTGGTGCTCAAAATGTTGGGAATGATCCTTTCTCTCTTCATGGCTTCTCCTGCCTTCATGAACTCTGTAAGTCTCTCTTCCTCTTCCCCTGAGCTCTAGCTGCCCCAGCTTGGCTGTCATTGCTTTTTAATAGTTGTAAATTCATTGATTTGTGGGAGAGAGATGCTGGGGTCTGTCTATTCCATCATCTTGACCGGAAGCTTATTTCTTTGTTATGTCTTTTTTTCTAATTTTGGTATTAGAGTAACACTGGCCTCATAGCATGAGTTGGGAATTTTTTCCTCCCTTTCTGTTTTTTGGAAGAGTTTGTGAAGAGTTGGCATTAATTATTTCTTAAGTGCTTAGTAGAATTTGAGATGCCATCTAGGCATGGCTTTTCTTTGTGGGTAGTTTTTTACTTATCTGTTCAGTCTCTTTACTTATTATAGGTCTCTTAAGACTTTCTCTTTCTTTTTGAGTCAGTTTTGATAGCTTGTGTCCATCCTAAATTTTGTCATTTTGTCTAATCTATATAATTATTTGGCATAGTTGTTCATAGTATTCCCTAAGTCTTTTTATTTCTGTAATGTTAGTAGTATTGTCTCCTCTTTCATTTTTATTTTTTTTCCCTCTATATGTTTGAGGTTTTTTTTTTTAGTGGTTGCTCTTGGTATACACTATTCATCTTAATGATCACATTCTAGACCAGGTTAATACTGATTTAATTCTAGTAAAATATAACAACTTTGTTCCCTACTTTCTACTATTATTATCATATATATTTTTTCATATGTTTTATAAGCATAACATATACTACGCTACAATATTTGCCTTATACAGTGTTATGGCTCTCTCATTCTGGGGTTTTCCCTCGACTGGGATGGCAAGCTCAATCTAATTGAGCATAAAGTTTTCACCATTTATTTCCTAACAAGTTTAATACTTTTACTAACTACATTGCCATCCAAGAGTTATTACCTTCTGCTCCAAATCAAGTTCAACCCTGCTGTCAGCAAAGCTGCTGAGTTTCTTGACTAGCCCCACCCTTGTAAAATGATTATACCAACTGATTGGGTGTGTGGATCTTTGTGTGTGTGAGTGTGTGTGTGAAGGAAGCGTGCTAGGTAAAGAAAGCTGTGGGCAGACTCACACTGTCCTTACACAAAACACTGGTAAGTTTTCATCTTTTTTCATATCTTCAACATTATAATGTCTTTTTTCTTTTATTTGCCTTTTAAAAAATATTTTATTTTATGGTAGAGCACAGGCTATGGAGTCAGAATGCTGAGGTTCCAATTCTAGCTTGTCTACTCATAAGCTATTATAGATAATGAGTGACTTTGCCTCAGTTTCCTCAGATATAAATTGTGATTGCTCCTACCTAATAAAAATTACATGTGTTAAATGTTACAATAACTGTAAAACATTTAGAATATTGCCTATAAGCTGTTAATAAATCCTATTTATTATTATTGCTATGTAATAAAATCTTAATTTCTTTCTGTCTTTCTGCTTTTCACAGCCAGCTTCACTCTAAGATTTTGTGGTATGCTATGAGGAGACTTGAAAAAGTTCATGGAAAAATAAAATTAAAAGATAAAAATAAAAAATATAAACTTAGTTTTCAATATAAGCTCCATCAAGTTCAAGACATTTTTCTAAGAGATGATAACAGTCATTTAGTTTACCTCTAAAGAACTCAGGATCCTGGGAATTTAACTATGTCAATGTAGTCTTTTTTACATTATAAACTAAAGAAAAATGTGTGTCTTTTAATGATTTTATAAGATTAGGGAACAAAAAGAAGTCAGAAGGAGCCAAATCAGGACTGTAAGGTGGAAGCCTAATGATTTTCCATCAAACCTCTCACAAAATTGCCCTTGTTTGATGAGAGGAATGAGCAGAAGCATTGCTGTGGTGGAGAAGGATTTTCATGAAGGTGTCCCAGGTGTTTTTCTGCTAAAGCTTTGGCTAACTTTCTTCATACCCTCTCATAATAAGCAGATGTTATCATTCTTAGGCCTTCCAGAAAGTCAACAGGCAAAATGCCTTGAGCATCCCCCCCAAACTGTTGCCATGTCCTTTGCTCTTGACCAGTCTGCTTCTGCTTTGACTGGACCACTTCCACCTCTTGGTAGCCATGGCTTTGATTGTGCTTTGTCTTCAGGATCATACTGGTAAGGCCATGTTTCATCTCCTGTTACAATTCTTTGAAGAAATGCTTCAGGATCTTGGTCCTACTTGTTTAAAATTTCCATTGAAAGCTTTCCACTTGTCTGCAGCTGATCTGGGCACAACAGTTTTGGCACCCATCAAGTGGAAAGTTTGCTCAACTGTAAATTTTTAGTCAGAATTGTGTAAGCTGAACCAACAGAGATGTCTATGGTTTTAGCTATTGTTTCTGCTGTTAATTGTCAGTCCTCATCAGTTAGGGCAGAAACAAGATTAATATTTTCCTTGTAAATTGATGTGGATGACCTACTGCTGTGGACCATGAGTTATCCCTTTGTAAAGTGCTGATTTCTTTGGATCAGTGTCCTCATAAAGTGTTAGTAAAGCATCAATTATTTTACCATTCTTCTACCCAAGCTTCAGCATAAATTTGATGTTCCTGCTTCAGTGTTAACAGAATTCATGTTGCTCTGATAGGGGCTCTTTTCAAACTGATGTCCTATCCTTAGTGCCTCCAACTAGATCCTGTTAAAACATGTCATAACAAGTTAGTATGAGTTTATTTTGGAGAAAAAAAATTGACATCCATGCACAGTTTTTTCATACTACTCATTTTTCATAAACTTTTTGAAGACCTCTCATAAATGTGTTTGGTCACTGTAAGATTTTAAATATAATTACTCAGACTTTATTCCAGTACTTCTGTAGTATTAATATTTCTATACTTTCATATTTAACCTTTCTGGATTTCATTTTGGTGAGTGAAATGTGTATCAACTGTTCATTTTTTTCCTTGAACGGTTCACCATTTTGTTTATAGTCCATTTTATTAAATAATTGCCAAATAATTTAATAATTTGTTGCATAGTGCATTTTTGCTTTGTATGAGATTGAATTCCCACACATAATTTGAAGTAACTCTGGTGTCTCTATTTTGTTCTAATCATCTGTCTACTTCTGCTTCAGACTTATACTACTACCATTTAATTATTGAAACAATTGTAATACATTTATATCTGAGTGATCCTGTTTTCTCCTGTATAAAAGTGTGAAAGTAATAGTACCTATCTCAGAGAGTTGTTGGAAAATTAATATATTTTAAGTATTTAGAACAGTTGATTGACACACATAAATTACTTCACTATCTCAATACAGGTTAGTTGTTGTAATCCTTTCTCTAAAAGAATAGTTTTATATCCAGACTGATGAATTATTACAATAAGACCTTCCAGTGAATTGTGGCTCCCTGTGTACATGCCCCTTTGCAATGTGAATTTTTTATCCTACATCAAGAAATGGAATCTGTTTTTCCACCTCTGGGATTGAGTGGGCCTGCGCCTTGACTTGACCAATAGAACAGTAGAAGTTACTTTGTGTGATTTGTAGGCCTGGGTTTCAAAAGGCCTAAGACATCTGCTTTCACCCTATAGGAAATTTGGGGTATCTGCTGTATATGATAACTGAGGTGCCCTGGACAGCTGATCTGGATATCCACCAGAAAAATAAGTAAAGCCATTTTGGATCACGCATTGTCAGTAGAAATCTCAATGCTGGCAGCTGCATGAGTGACCCCAGATGAGCTTAGCAGATAGACTATCCAGCTGAGCACAGCTAAAATTGCAGAACTGTAAACAAATAAACATTGTTTTAAGCCTCAGTTTTATTCGTTTGAAATGCCGCAGTAGATAACTGATACACAGACTTTAGTCTTCCTTTTTACTTTAAATAATTACTTCACTATCTCAATAACGGGAATTTTGCATTCACTAGGAATGCATTTATTCACTCTCTGTAACTTATGCTTGAATCTAAACTTTAGTTGTCATTCTGGCAACACAAACATCTGTGAAGATACTGAAAAAAACCCCAATAATATCTAAAATAAAAATTAATGAATTATTGTCATATCTGTGAACATTTTTTCTACTAATTACGTAGAGGACAGAGTTATATTCAGAACAAACAATGGCTTATCTGTCCTTCACTCCAGAAGTCCTTATCATCTGAAACTAAATGATGTTCAGTCCTTCTCTCAGCCTACTGCCAGCCTTTATATTCTCCCAGCCCCATGATCTAGAAACCTGGGATCAGTAGTAAATAAATAATGCTATTTTGTACAAAAGTTTCCTAATTTTTTATTTGTAAGATAAATTCAGGTCGATTATAAAAGAAAAATGCAACCCTCTGCTGCTTTAGGAAATACACCAGAATAAAGTATGATAATCAGCACCTCCAAGTCAGTAGCTATTATTTTCATGTAGCCAAATCTATTTAACTGTGTTTCTCTATTATGCATAAAAGATGTTCTGAAGTCCAAGATTTTACGTATATCCACATACACTTTTTCTTCTGGTACTATGCCCGTTACTTGGTATGTGACATATTTTATATCATAATTTAGGAAAAAGATTAACTAACAAACTGAAGAAAGTAGAAAAGAAAATTAAGACCAACACAGAAATCAGTGGATTGAAATTCTCTTTAAAGTAGTTTCTGAAATAAAGATGATCAGAGGCTGATCTCTGGGCATATCTAAAAAGAAAAACAAAAAACAAAAACAAAAACCCTAGGAAACAAGCAAAGGCAGTAATGATAAAGTTGTTTGGCAATAGCTATAGAAAAGAAAGTCAAATCATTCTATCATAAGGATATGTCATTTTAATCTTTTCTGTTGGCTAAAAAAGAAGGTAAATTGGCTGGAATTAAATCCCCCAAATTGAAAATTTCACATTTCTCCCATTTACAGTAGGAAACTTCTTTTGTAAAGAGAAATATTTAAAACAATAGTGAATTCAGTTCTGCTCTTTATAATAGTTGTTAACATTTCTTATTATTTTTCTAGATTTCAATCATGGGAAAGTTGGGGTTTTTTTTTTTGGCAATTTATCTGAGAAAGTACCAACCTTTAGTCATCTAAATCAAGAAGAGATGACAATATTTTTTTCAACCTCACCAAGAAAAACCATTAGGGTACCACAGTATAATTTGATGATTAAATTTTCTTTTCTGCCACAAATGCTTTTCCTACCAGTGAATGGCCCATTCTGCCTTCTTTGCCTTATTTCGTTAAGATACTAAGAGGTTACCAGTGAAATAAAAGCCAAGCAATTGCTTCAGTCTCAGACCTATGGGTCTTCCTTCCACACCCCTCCAATACCTGTCATGATCCATGCATCTTAACATATAAAAGTGTGTGTTATACACATGGCATGGCACTTAGTTCTCAGGCCTCTGCTTGTGTGTGTGTTTGTGTATGCCTGTATGAAAACATTTATAGTGTATTTGTGCATATATTTGGACCAACCTATAGTAACTCAGAAGAATTTTTATGATAGATGTGTATCACATTTTATATTTTGCTCAGTTCTTTAACATCAGTCATCTCATTTTACACTCACATATATTTGAAGTTGGAAATGCAGAAAGTAATTGCCTCAAACTATGGAGAAAAATGACTGTGAACAAGTGAGGCTAAGTGACACATCCAGGGTTACAGAGTAAAGGAGAAGCACAGATGGGACGCCTGAGTCCCTGATGAGTGCTCTTTACCCAGTGCTGTGTTGGCCCCGATTCAATAGGAAATATATTTTCATCATGCCCAACAGATGCAACTGAAGAATAATATTTCATTCTTTACTATTATTTTTAGGTACATTTCTTCAAGAAACGTGTCCAGTGTAACCTTGGTAGCATTATATAGGAATATATAAGGATTAAATTTCATTAATGTATAACATATATTTTATTATTATGAATACTGATACCTGTTTTTTTAAGAAAAGGCTCTAGAATACCACTGGCTAATGCAAATTTGAGGAAGAGCATTGGAATAGCCTCCTGTCCCCATCCCTCTCAAACACACACACACACGCACACACACACGAACCCTATATAGTGTATCAGATGTTAATAATTAGTTAATTAATTTCTTCAGGGTTAAACATTCAGCCCAATACTTGTCTCATTCAGTCTAAAGTAAAAATAGCAGAGTTTATGTCTTCTACCCATCACACTGTCTGTAAACCTCCATATGGCTATCTCCTTAGCCACCTTACAGAAAAAAGTAGTTACTGTTGATTAAAGAGATGATTAAAAATGTATATAAAGTCTTTAAAAAATCATATAAGCAGGAATGATTTCACCTCTGTGCGTGAGCTGGACATAAAATATAAAATATGTATTTAATTTTTACCATTATTACTATGACCCAGCCTTGTGGAAGTGGGAGAGAACCACTTGCTCCAGAAAGATGATTATGAATGACACACAGTGAAGGCTTTTTCAGCCAGTACTGGTTAGGGCAGAATTTCAGGGGGGATGAGCGACAGAGCATGGAGACCAGGAACACTGGGCTTGAGTAGGGACTCTCCCGCCTACTGCCACTATGACCTCAGACAATTGTTTAGCCTCTTTTACTCTTTGTCCATTCATCTCCAAAATGAAGATATTAGTATCTACTTCATAGAGTTCTCATGAAAATTAAATAAGAAAATACATGTACAGCACTGTGCCTGACACATAATAAATGTTCAATAAGTGGTTGCTATAACAAGAAATTTGGCAACAATTTCATAAACAATATTTCCTTCGGATTCGAGAGCTCATAGTTCATTTTAAAACATTCTTGAGACTTGTTCTTTGCTGTTCTTTGCTATGGTGTTGTAACGCCAAGGTCAAGATTCGGATCCCCATACTGGCCAGCTGTCAAAAACAAAACAAAAACAAAAGCAAACAAACAAAAACCTGCTATATAAACACTAATAATGTGAATATGGCTGTCTGTTACAACGTTGCTGTTAGAGTCAGTACACAACTTTCCAACCCCACATTTCTTATCTCTTTCCTGTCCAAGCTGCTGGATATTGTCCCAAATGCCCCCAAATCATGACTACTTTACTCTGAGAAAAGGTCTATTTCCTTTTCTTCTGCTCAGTGAGTCAGGGCTCTGACTCCTGCAAACTTGATTTTCTGTGCCCCTTTGCCAGTTGTTCTCTGGATAGCTGTGGCTGATGGGAGGCAGAACTAGGAAGTTGGAGGCCTAGGAGAGGGAAGGCAGGTTACTTCTTTGCAGTCTCTTTCAGCCTTGGGCTGCATTTCTAGCATAGGCTGAGGCTCCTCCATGTTCCCATCTCTTTCTGGCAGACCTCTCTGTGGTCACAGTTTCCGTTGGGCAGATTGCTGCCATGATCCCAGTTCCCAACTGTACCCCGCCTCCATGGGTCGCTGCTTCTCTGCGGTTCCAGCTCATGTCTGGTCGCTCTGGATTCTGGTCTCTGGTAGCATCACCTCCTTTGTCTCTCCAGCTCTAGAGTAACTTTTGGCTGATGCTAACCTCTGGGTGTTGACATTAAACTCTGGGTGTCCTCACCATTCCCTAGTCATTGTTGTTTATTTATTAGCTGTTTCTGTTCTCCTATAATTAGTTGCCTGTATTAATGTCCTCTATTGAACTACTTAGTCTGGCTTCTCCTCCTGATTAGACCTTGATCAATCCAACCATGTTTATTCAATAGCTGTTTTCCAAGCAACTGACCTAGTATAGAGATTCAATTTTTGGTGAGTTCTGGATTCGAGAGGACTTTTAAAAAAGGCAAAATATTCAACTATGACTCACTTCCTTTTTTAATAAAGAAAATTAAAAAAGACATACTCCAGAGTTTGCTAACTAATTTTATTGGTAAGTAGCTATATAGTAGAAATTTGGGGGCCAAAACCAATACGTGAAAAAATACAATGAAGTCCAAGACATGACTTCATCCCTAGAGGGGGGAGAAAGATTGTTTATTTAATTTATTTATGGAGATTAGTATCATAGCTCCTGATATTTAGGATTTTGAAGTAGGAATAATTAAATTACTTTCAAGTTTATCCTGAATCAAAGAGCCCGAAATTCTAAACTAAATCTCAGACTTTTTGTATTAAGATAGTTTATTTTTCCTCTGCCCTTCATCCATATAGTTACCTGTAATCAAGTGGAACAAAATAAATGATAATAATTACTGTGGTATGAATGTTAGTATCCCCCCCAAATTCATATGTTGAAACCTAATCACCAATGTGATGATATTATCACCAATATGGGGCCTTAGGGGGCAATTAGATCTTGAGGTGGAGCACTCAAGAATGGTATTAGGACCTTTATAAAACGGGCCCCAGAGAGCTGCCTTGTTCCCTTCTACCATGTGAAGACAGTGAGAAGGTGCCATTTGTAAACAAGGAAACAAGCCCTCATCAGATACTGAATCTGCTAGCACCTTGATCTTGGACTTCTCAGGTTCCTGAACTGTGAGAAATAAATTTTTACTGTTTATAAGCTATGCAGTCTATAGTATTTTGTTATAACAGCCTGAATGAACTGAGACACTAATCAAATACTAAAATTAATAATAATAATAATAATAATAATAATAATAATAATAACAATAATAATAATGAATAGTAACAAATACATTTACCGCTTAACCACAGGGAATCTCATAAAGTAAGCCAGATGGGTTGCATTCAATAGGAAAGAGCATGGAATAGTCAGTGTGTCCTGAGACATTCTTTTCTGTTACGCATGACCATTGGGAAAATATCATCAGTCAGTCAGGTTATGAAACTTATCTAAAGTTGTGAAATATCTGCTCTGATAAATTTATGTGACCACAATATTAATGTAAAGTAAATAAATATATTAAATTGACCATTTCAGGCAAATGTACACGGAGGTAAGCTAAAAATTCTCTGAGTCAGTGCAGCTGGTGCTTAGCAAATGTTATTGACCTTGGAAACATCACAATTCACCAACAATAATGAGGCTCTAATTAAAAAAAAAAGATTTTCAGGAAAGAATCCTACATTAATGAGATCATTTCTCAAAACCATCTATCAAAATAGTACATGACTCAAAGATGAGTCAATTAGGAAAAAAAACCATAAAGTTTTAATGACACATAAAGAGTTTATAAAAGAAGAAATTGGGTCCAGGACTTAAGATAGTTTTGGATTCCATCATCATAAAAATGAAATGTAGTAACAGAAAAATATGTTTAAAAGGAATGCAATTATAATTGAAACTAGGAAACATCATATGAAAAGAGTAAATTAATACAATGCTTATTTATTTACTTATTTTTAAATTAATGAATTATTTTTAGAGCAATTTTAGGTTTACAGAAAATTGAGTGCAAAGTACAGAGGATTCCCATATACTTCCTTTCTCCCCTACACAGTTTCCTCCATTATTAACATTGTGCATTAGTGTGGTACATTTATTACAATTAATAAACCAATGTTGATACACTATTATTAACTACAGTCCATAGTTTATATTAGGGTTTACTCTTTGTGTTGTCCATTCTACGGATTTTGGCAAATGTAAAATGGCATGTATAAACCATTATAGTATGATATAAAGTAGCCTCACTACCCTAAAAATTTTCCAGCCTCAACTGTGAGAAAATAAACGTCTGTTGTTTAAGCCACCCAGTCCATGGCATTTTGTTATGATAGCCTGAGCAAACTAATAAAAGAGCAAAAATGCCTAGCTATAAAACCTAAATATCTCTGTCTAAATGCAGCATTTATGATACCTAGCATATGCTCCACGATAATGGCCTTTTCTTTTTTGTTGCTATCAGGATTATCATTAGCATAGTTTCTTACAATATTTTGTCATTATTTTATTAATTAGATTTTGCCATTTAATTAAGTACCCCCAAACTTAGTGAATTAAAACAACGCCCATTTATTTAGCTCACAGTTTCATGGGTCAGCATGCCGATCTCAGCTGGAGAGTTCCCCTAGTCTTCCAGTTCTTCTAGTCATAGTGAGGCTCCTTCATTAGTTGTTGGTCACCTGGAGAACAGCTTGGCAGTTCTATCTCTGGAGGGTGTTGGGTCATCAGCACAGACAACAAGCAGGCTGGCCTGGACTTGTTCATATGGCAACTTCAGCATTCCAAGAAGCCAGACCAGGCTCAGGCTCCGAACTTGAACTCTGCCCTTTCCATCTCAATAGGCCTGCCATTGCACTTAGAAGAAAATTAAAAGTATTAAACTTGTCCTAAAATGTTTTGTCTGATACAGTCCTTGCTGCCTTTCCAACCTTGTCTTAATCACTGGTTTCCAAACTTTTTGTACATTAGAATCACATGGTGCTTTTAAAACTCTCGATGTCTAGGTTGCACACCATGCCACTGACATCAGAATGCCTGAAGGTAGCAGTCAGGCATCATTGTTTTTTAGAAAAATCTATATATTTCCAATGTGCAGTGAAGTTTGGCAACTGCCCTTTTATACCATTTTCCCCTTGTTCATTATGCTCTATTTGGTATGGTGGTATAATAAACTATATATCTGGTCTTTGTACTCATTTCCTGGCACAGAGCTTCAAAAACTTTTGGAATGTCCTGAGTGATGTAAGCATCTTTATTATACTAATGAAGTTTCTCATGGTGGTCCCTAGATAGCTTCAGGTTGGGGGCTGGTTACTGGAAAGACCCACCACAGGATTAGAGGATTGGAACTTTGATCCAGCTCAACTACTAGGGAGGGGAGAAAACCTAGAGATTGAGTTCAGTCATATGGCTAATGGTTTAATCAGTCATGCCTATGCCATGAAACCCCAATATAAACTATGGTCACTGGAGCTCAGTGGAGCTTTCTGGTGAATGCATTGATGTGCGGGGAGGGTGACATCCCTGACTCCACAGAGAGAGAGCATAAAAACTCTGCATCTAGGACACTTCCAGATCTCACATAATGTTTATTCTTCATAACAAAACTGTAATTGTAAGTTTTGCTTTTCTGAGTTTTTTCCTACAAGTCATTGTAATGAATTATCAAACCTTAGGGGACTGTGGGAATATCCAAATTTATAGCCAGAAGACCTGAAGTGCAGGTGGCCCCTCAGATTTTCAGTTGGCATCTGAAGTTAGGGCAGTCTGTGGAGAACTGAGAGCCTTTAACTTTTGGAGTCTGATGCTAACTCCAGGTCATCAGCTTTAGAATTGTATTGCAGTGCAGTAGGGGGTAAGGCAGTACAGCTACCAAAATCTTTTCCAATTGGAGGACCTCGTTATGCTTTTTTCTCTACATATGAAATCCTTCACTTATTGGAAATTCGAGTCCTTTAAACACTAGAGTAAGTACATCATCAGAATGCCCTTTCCTCTTATAATATTCTTCTACTTCATATTGCGTTTTATAACTATATGTGTATTTGTGTATCAGTCTCCCTCACCAGACTGTTGAGTTCCACGAGACTAGAAATCACATTTTCTTTGTTTACTATCATATATTCAGAACCTACCAAAGGACCTGAGTTTTAGGCACTCAGAATATTTTTTTTTGTAGATATTTGAGCAAATGTTCAATTGTTAAGTGAATAAATCTTTTTTTCCACTCAGAAACCACTTCCAGATTTAGAATTACATACTAAAGCATGGGCTTCGTTGCTGTAAGAATGAAGAATTTGGTTCAAATTCTAGCTATGTTACTTAACAAGCCTGTGAAAACTTTTGGTCAACTTTCTGGATCAAAATTTCCTCCTCTCAAAAGTGGAGATACTAATTCTTTTCTCACAGAGTTATCATGAGAATTGAGGGAAATAACAAGATAAAGCTTTCCACAGTGTACTTTCAAAAAATCCAGTTTTCATTTTCCTTTGTCACCTCCCAGGTATTAAAACTTCTACATCCTTCCCTGCTCTACAAACATACATTTTTCTTGGTTTTCATTCCCTCAGTTCTACACTTTTTCTCTCAAGTTCACATTTCCTCTATTTTCCAAAAAAGCACAAGCTAATTAGAAATCTGGATTCCTCACACTGTGGGGAGGGCTGGAGGTGAGATGTCCACTCAGAGCCTAATAACCCAGGTCACTTTCACAGTGTCTCCTGAAGACTACGGCCCCCCTCAGTCATTCTACACTGCATTTCTCATTGGAGCAAAAGTATTTTGTGACATCTCAAAATTGATTTAACCACTTTTATTATTGTGTAAAACATATAAGTAGGGATTAACTCCTTGTGCTTAGAGTTCTTCAGTAATTACACAACCAAAATTTACATGTTATGTATAATTAAATCTACAAAACCAAATTCAAATATACATTAATTTCATGTGAGGATAATGTGATTTCTGGAACTGAACAGCCTATGTTGGTTTTTAAGGACAGAAAAATGCATATATCATGTTATTTAACTTCATGTTGACTTAAGTCTTTGGGTTTTGCCCATGATAGATTATGGAGTCATTATTTTTTATTACCTTGGTTATTATTATTATTTTTTTTTCATTTTAACAGTAAACTTACCTTTAACACCAATTGATTATATGGTTGGGCAAATCAGTATAAGCATGCATTACCTCCAAATAATGTCAAAAAAGAAAAAAAAATACTGGCAAACAAAAAAGTCCTCTTCATTGCAATAGTCTATATTGCTGACAATCTATTGCAAATTGCCATGCATAGTGATAATATCTCCACAAAGCATCATGAATGTTGTAGTGCCCTCCCAGACCTCAGAAGCTTTCCAGTTTGGCATGCCTACAAGGCTGTGTCCCACGTAATGAATTCCCTACCCCACCTTCTTACTCTTTGTGAACCTCTGTGAGGTTTTACTCATACATTGTGCCCTGATGCTATTTGGCCTTCCTTTGGCTCCGTTCCTCTCCTAAACACACTTCAAATGTGACTACTGAAGTCCCTCAGCAGTACTCCGTTGTAAGATGTTCATTTAGATCAGGGGTCATCAAACTATGGCCTACATACTTAATCTGGTTCCCCACATATTTTTGTAAATAAAGGTTTATTGTAACACAGCACACTTAACTGTTTTTGTTATTGTCTATGGCTGCTTTCCTGCTATAATATTAGGCAGAGCTGTGATAGAGATTGTATGGTTGGCAAAGCCTAAAATATTTACCATCTAGTCTTTTACAGAAAAAAGTTTGTTGACCCTTGGTTTAGGTGATCAAGATTGTTGCTAAAATAAAAGCACACTCATATAAAGAATTTTCCTGGAAATCTCTTGATACCAGAGAGTGTGTCTGTGAATTGCAGGTTTAGAGGTCCTCATCTATTTCCTTGAAAGAACTGAGCTTGAAATGTTTAGAAGGAACCAAGCCATGAATCACATGACAAAGAAGATAGCTTTGGTTTGGTTGAAGCACTGAAGATGCTGAGAGGGCACCTCAGCTTGAGCTCTAGGCACATCTTAGCTAGGAACACTTTAAAGTTCTTTTTTTTTTTTCTTTTTGTCTTTTTTCGTGACCGGCAACGGATTGCAACCCTTGGCATTGCGCCCGCACCTTGCTCAGCCAGTGAGCGGCCGGTCTGTATGTGGGATCCGAACCCTCGGCGGGAGCGCCGCCGCACTCCCAAGAGGCGCACTGTAGCAGTGAGCCACCGGGCCGGCCCCACTTTAAAGTTCTGCTGAACATTTGCCCTCAGGAACATTACCTTTGCATTCACCCAATCACAGCAGCCAAGCTCCAGTCAACCACAGGCTGCCAACTTATCACACAGTATGCCCCAAATAAGGCACATGCTGAACTGTAACCAATCAGGTTGTTTCTGTGTGTTTCTTCTTTTTTCTCTGGCTATAAATATGACCTGCACGTGTGTGGAGCATTCTGAACAATTTTGCTCCAGACTGCTGCCCAATTCTAGAATCTCAGTTAAAGCCAGTTAAGATCTACAAATCTAGATTTGTTGTAACTTTGACTTTTAACACTCATTAACGGTTAGAGGCTTCCAATATCTGTTGTCCATGCTCCCCTGACACCTGCTAACCCTGCTGCAGAGCACTTAAACATGATCTTCTATTTATCAGGCCTTGGCTGAGACTAGCCTACAAGCTTCTCAGAAATGGCCATATTATTTTTCATATTTTTATCCCTAACATCAAACACTGTTTTTGGACAATTGCAGCAACATAGCAAACATTTATTGAACAGAGATTGACACTGAACAAGGAGTTACCAAGAAAGATGGGAGCTCTTTAGGAAAACTACCATGTGGATGCTGACGAGAGTCAACTTTCAGTGCAGTTGATGGGACCTCTGGGTAGCAAACAATGGGAATTATATAGAGGGTCTTTTCTAGGAGTGGGCTCTGCAAGAGCAGTTGCCCTGGAGCTGCAGACAGCAGGGCCAGAGCTGCCGTGATGGAAGATCTTACAATGGGAACTGCCTTGACAAAGGCAGGAACATATAGTTGAAGGTCTCCAGTTCGTTCTTCGTTGTGGGATATTTGTGGTTCTCCTCATTTAGGAGGAAAAAAAATCATAGTTTGCCCCTTATACCTACATACATGAGTCGCTCACATAATCTGGCCATTGTTATTAGATATAGGTATCCTGATGCTAGGACAAATGAAATGAAAACAGTACAAGGAGTTGAAATTGTTTTAAAGACTATCAGGACAGTAGGGAGAAACTATTTGTGTGAAAACACTTGTGAAATTCAATAGCTTATTTTCTAACTTCCTTTGAAGGAGACTTTCAGGGCAGATACTTGAGACATGCTTGCAGAAAAATCCTTTAGAATTCCCTCTTTACATTTAGCTTAACATATATTTGTAAGGGGGCTTATGCTGGACTTAGAGTAGTAACAGGATGAGATTTTGGCCTTTGTTTTCTAAAAATTTTCTCAATTGAAATATGTACTAATCACTGAGAAGCTTGCTTTAAACCTGAATTATTGTTTTAAGATCAAAGGGCTATTGGTATTATTTGTTGGCAAAAAGTGAAGTGACTTGCCAAGCATCAAAGCTGTTTAAAGTGTTTTGAAAATACAATTAAACTATTCATCTCTTTTCCCTTTAGAACCAGTGTGTAATGCATGCCAGCTATTGTACTGTGCCTTGGATGGGATGTTGAGATGTAATCTCAGTTGAAATAAATTGAAGTCCCTCATTAGATATTGAACAGCAGCATGAGGGAAATTGGTTTTCTTTAATCTTCCACATAAGGAGGCAATCTCTTTATATGCAAGTAAAGAATTTTGCATATTGATTGTATTTTCTGATGATGAGCTTACACATTTACAGGCTAAATGGCATTCTCTAAAAAGAAGATGCATAGTAAATATCTATTTTCATAATTTCCTCTAACCGGTTACTACTCCAGCATGCCAAGCAGTGTAATAGCACAAGTCATATCTTCTTTTCTTATTCTAATAGTACTGTTCTCTTATTCTGATTTTATGCTTCCATAAATGCATGAATAATTTGCCATTCAAATAAAACAGCAAGAGAACACCTCTGTTTCATGTCCAATGTAAATTCTCACCTTTTATTTGAGGGTAGGGTAACCAACTTGTCCTGGTTTGTCAGGGACTTTCCTGGTCATAGTGATCAAAATTTCAGCCCAAGGAAACCCCTTAGTCCTGGGCAAAATGAATGTTTGGTAATTTTAGATGACCAGATTAGTAATTATTTATTTTTCCATTTGTTTAATTAAACTGTCTCTCTCTGTCCCTCTGTCTTTGTCTCTGTCTGTCTATATGTACATATTTATTTATGCATTTTTAAACAAACCCTTTGAGAAAAGGTGGGAGACATCGTGCCTCTTTACTTCTAAAAATTCAGTGATTATTTCCTAAGAACAAGTATAGTCTCTTTCATGATCACAGTATATTCAATGTATTTATTAAAATCAGAAAGTCTGATGTTTATGAAATACTTTATCTAAGCCACAGAGCATATTCAAATTCGTTGAGTGTCTAATATCTTTGACAGCATTTTTTTTCCTGCTCTAGAATCTAATCCAAGATCATGTATTTTACTTAATTGTTGTGTCTTTTTTTGTCTTCTTTAATCTAGAACAATTTATATACTTTCTCTGTGTTTCTTGTCCTTGATATTTTTGAAAACTATAGGCCTGTTATTGTGTTGAATGTCCCTCAATTTGGGCTTGTCTAGTCTCCTCATGATTAGCGTCAGCTTGTACAGTATTTATGCAGGATACCACTGAGGTGATGCTGTGTTCTCCTTACTTAGTGCAACACATCAGAAGACACATGATTTTGGTCCATCCCAATATTGGTGATGTGGAGAAATACTGTAGATTATCAACCTCTAGTTTTAGTATCTACTGAAAATTTTCTAATGCCATCATACCTTCTATATTAGTTGCCATTTTATTGTAAGGAAGAGCTTGCCACACATTTTTTAATTTATACTCAATTCAGTATGAAACTTATTGTTATATTTGTCCTATGACCTAGTTTTATTATTTGATCTACCAGTAGTTCCACCAAGTAACATGCCCTGAGAAATACAGTGATTTCAGGCTTCTGGGTCTCCTGAAAACAGACAAAATCCATCTATCTCTTGCCCTTTTGCAAAAATAGAAGGAACAAGTCTTGGTCTACCAGAAAACATTTCTGAAGCTTTTAGAATTTTAGAGAATATGCACCATATACATTCCATAGGAGGACTCTTCTACAGTTTATTAGTCAACCATATTAACTGACTTTCCCAACTGCAGCACATTTTAGGATTCTGCTTCACAGAATATTATTTTTAATCTATACGATCACAGCAAGTTGGATCCATAATATAATCATCACTTTGTACATTTGGAATCTGTTTCTTAGGTCTTGGAACTTACCATTCTTTTCTGGTAGTTTATAGTCATGTCTTCACTGTAAAGACATCGTTGGTTATGTCTATGATTCATTTGAGGCTGACTCTTTGACTCTTTGGTTAGGAATAAAAACTTGAAAGAGTATATTGTTCCTATGGGAAAGTGCCATCTGCTTTAGAGAGACTCACTTTATGATGTGGATCCCAAATTGCACTGTGGTGAGACTTGGGGATTGTATTTATCTGCTTACATCTAAACATACTGAGGTTCACCCGCAAATAGAATTCTTATGAAAGATCCTATGGGAGAAAAGAGAGAAAACAACTTTAAAGCAGTAGTCTCCAATGTTGTGGGGTGGGGTGGGGTGGGGTGGGGGGTGGGGAAGAAGAGGAAAAAAATTATAGAGAAAGAAAAAAAGCCATGTGAAAGCAAAGGAGAAATAATGCAGAGAGAAGCAGACAAGGTAATGGGTAAATGAAGGAGAATTCTTTCAGGTAAGCTGCTCACTGTACTCTACTTTTTGAAAATTACCTACCTTAAGAACGTTTCTGCTTTTAAAATCACCTCATTTATTCTTCATAATCACCTCTTCTCACTCACTCCACTTTGTTTTATGGCACCATATACAAATTAGTTTAGGCAGATATCACAGAAAAAAGAGGAAAAAGGAAAGGGAACAAAAACTGTGTCAAGTCGTGCAAAATGTCGTTAACGATAAGTGTATTAGATGCATGTTATTATTTTACATATGAGGAGGAAAAAATTTAAACAAAAGATTGAAAAATTCTAACTATTTGGATTGATAAGGAATGAATCATACAGCTTATGAAGATTTACAGGGACTTATTATTATTATTTTTTTTACCTTAATCTTAACATTCCATTGGCATGCTTGAAAAGAATGTCATATAGCCAGAACCAAGTTGATTTACATGTGGAGGGTTGCTATTAATATGTACATGATTTCCATTTGAACAGAAAGTCTGTCAATAGTAAAATATCCTATTAAATAGATGCTCTCAAGAATGCCAAGATGTATTGAGTACCATACATTGTCCTTTATTTTGCTTAATCTGTTTTACCCGCTCAACTAAGGACCATCCTATCTCTATCTGCTTTTTTTTTTTTTATAAACTATTTTAATTTCAGTCATTTTATTTTATTTTATTTTTTTCATTAAATTTTTATTTTGTCAATATGCAATGTATATGGTTATTATGACCCATCACCAACACCTCCCTCCCTCCTCCCTCTCTCCCCTCCCCCCCAAGAATGTCCTTTCCGTTTGCTTGTTGTAACAACTTCAAAAAGGTATAGTTGTTGTGTCTTCTCCCGGTTTATTTTTTGTGTGTATGTGGGTGAATTAATTTGTTTATTTTTTAGCTCCCACCAATGAGTGAGAACATGTGGTATTTCTTTTTCTCTGCCTGACTCGTTTCACTCAATATTATACCCAATCTGCTTTTTAATTTTATTTTTTCCTGACAATCCTCATAATCTCCCTTTTTGATTTATTTCCAGCTCTTCTCTTTACACCATCACTGAAATACTATAGAATGAGTGTCATAAAAAGATTAGCACATGAAATGTGGTTCTCTGATGTACTACCTGTTTTGACATTTTGTACACAAGGTTTGGTCAATGCCATGTGCTCACAATGTTCCTATTCCTGGGCTATAAATGTTACCTCTGAGGGTATGAATCAGAGTCTGAACTGTGAGAGCTGGTTTCTTATTACCTCTTGATCACTGTCATTGTGGTGCTGTGCTTTATTTCCAGATCTGGGCATCCTTCCTTAGGCTACCACAGAACAAGGAAATTGCACATAATCCACACCCAGATCTTCCATTATGCCTCGCAAAGGGGTCTGGCCTAGAATGAAGATTTAAAATAACAGAAAACTTCACAGTTTTACAAAACCTAGTTGTTAAGTCTTCCTTCCTAAAGCTATTGTGCTGGGGCCTTATAGAGGAGACACTGATTGGCTTCAATTTGGGGTTGGTGTCTGAGTACGGAGGTATTCTGTGCTTCACATTATCCTGGGAGAGAAAGTCACAAATTTGTAAGGTTGGTTACCTCCTTCCCATTGGGGAAGGGCTGAGTGTGTGGGTTGGGCAGTGATTGAGGCCAAAGGAAGAGGGGAACAATAGGCTATTTTTCCCCCCTATTCCTAACCATAGGCCAATTTTCTTTCACATAAAAATTACCTTCATATTGTGATACACAAGCTTTAAATATTCTACAACTTGGGCCGAGCCCGTGGCGCACTCGGGAGAGTGCAGTGCTGGGAGCGCGGCAGCGCTCCCGCTGCGGGTTCGGATCCTATATAGGGATGGCCAGTGCGATGCGCTCACTGGCTGAGCACGGTGCGGCCGGTCACAAAAAGGACAAAAAAAAAAAAAAAAAAAAATTCTACAACTTATATTTTTGCATTCCTCAGAGAATGATAAGCAACGTATTTCTGGTGACTTAGAGTTTACTATATATGCTTTCACATGTATTATTTTATTTGATCCTCACAAGAACTTTATGTATTCTTTCTTATCCCCTTTTGTG
Source organism: Galeopterus variegatus (assembly GCF_000696425.1). Lineage (NCBI taxonomy): Eukaryota > Metazoa > Chordata > Mammalia > Dermoptera > Cynocephalidae > Galeopterus > Galeopterus variegatus. The sequence continues at coordinate 261,858 of NW_007727285.1, read as the reverse complement.
GGAGAGGAACAAAGACTGAGGAACTGGGATGTTCTCAAGGCTGAATACTAAATCAACACATCTTCATTGACACCTACTAAGTGTCAGGCATGATGCTAGTCACTAGGGGCAGAGCCGGGATGGGGAGGGAGGTTTTAGAATTCTGAGTCTCCTACCGTGTCCTGGCCCATGTGCCCTCCCCTCCTGATGAGTATAGCTGATAGAACTCTGCTTTAGCTTCTAGCTGCATTTCTTTCCTTCTGGATAAAACTTTCCCTTCTTCACTATTAAAATATATTCATAATCAATGCTACTTTTATTTCTGTCTGTGTCATTTCATCTATTAGAACGTAAACTTTGTGACAACAAAAATTATTTTTGTTTTTTTCTTGTTAGTTTTTTCATTTTATAGCATCTGTGGTATAGTTTTGCTCATATAAATTTTGCAGTATAAAATTCCTCTGATATATAAAGCCCCTTGAATATAATTATTAATCTGTGGGTAATTATAAAGTGAATCATAATATTTTTGAGGGGAGGGGATGAAAATTAGCTGGAGCTTCTCCTTTTCCATGCACTTAATTATTTTAAACTGATTAACATTCAGTTTTAAAGCATAAATGAGGTGAAAGCAGATTTGTCACAATGTGTGGGGCAAGTGTAATCTTACTCATACAAGTATAGTTAAATTATTTTGAATAGTCAGGCTTGTAGTTTGACCTTGTGGGTACACATTGTGTGTGTGTGTGTGTGTGTGTGTGTGTATGTGTGTGTATGTGGAAAGAAAAAGAATGTAAACCTAATTGCATGCAAAAATGGAAGAAATGGGAACTAGGGACAGGGAGGCTGCAGCATTTTTTCATGCAAAACAATCTCAATTTCACAAGCAAATCTTTATTGGAGAGTTCAGTTGTCTGAGTGAATGATGAGTTCATCCTTTTTCATTTTCCTTTCCAAATGGCCCAGCTGAAAGGCATTGTCAATGGAAACACCCTTTTAAATCAGTGATTCATATGCCCTGTTAGTTTTTATTTGGAAGGTTCCTTTTTAACTGTAACTGCTATGCATTTGGGAAGATTAACATGACATTCTAAATATAGTCCCCAAATTTTCATATATTCACACTCAGTTGCAAAAAGTTTCTGAGTAATATGTAATTAATGTACCCAAAGAGGAACTGATAAAAGTTCAGCTATTTCTTGTCCACTGTATCCCAGCCTGTTAGAGCCCAAAAGATAGATTCCAGAACATTCACCAACAGAATTTGGGGTCGAGAGGCCCAAAATGAAAGCTCTGACAGTGTGTGTAAATGTGTGTGTGTGTTTGTGGGTTGGGATGAAAGGCTAGGAGGGATGGGAGATGAGGGAGCAGAAAAAAAGCTAGTATATGAAAACATTTAAAACAATGACATTCTTTAAGAAATACATTGAAATATATTTCGACTATTCTACTGCAGTTAAAGTGAGTAAACTAGGTCTATGTATCAACATGGATAGGTTAGATGAAAAATAATATTGAATAAGTATCTGAGTTGTACAAAAATATTTAGCACTAACATCCTTTATGTAAAATTAACATATATCAAATATTATATATGGTTACATATAACTATGTTATGATTTTTTTTACTTGTAAACATACACTGAATTCAGGTTAATGGTTTTCTAGGGGGAGGTGGAGGAGGGAATACAACTGGAGAAAGATGAACTTAGTTTTAATATTTTATTTCCTTTAATGAAGAAAAAAGCTAAGAACTAGATGTGGCAGACTAATAACATGGTTCCATGGGAGGAGTTTGTTCCATTATTTTCTATTTCAATATATATTTTTTTCCAAATTAACTAGAAAAAGTGAACTTTATTCTTTAATACCATTCATATATTGAGAAAACCGGTGATAAAAGTTTAAGATGTACATTACAAAAAGGAGTAATTGAGTTCATTTTAGTGTTCTGCTGATAGCACTTGAATAATTACAGAGTGACAGTAATTTCTTTTTAAATGTTTGTGATATTACTTACAATTTGAGGTCCACTGATTATACTAATATTTTGATATGTGTTAGCAAAGATTTTTGATATTCCCTTTAGTGTTCAGTGCTGATGCATTAACTCAGAGCTGATTCATTTGACATTTTACTCCTGAGAAAATTGATGGTGCACTTTTATTTTCATATGTTATTTCATTCACCATCTGAGCAATTGTGGAATTTGAAATAAATAAAGGCAGGAAAAAAATCTTTCTTCAAATCTGTGTTCTGAAAAGAGTGAAGGTGGGACTAATTCTGCCTCCACTGGTTAGGCCTTCGTTTCTTTTTTTCTTCTTTGAAAAATATTTTATTTTTAACTGACAAATAGTAATTGTAAACCTTTATGAAGTATGATGTAGTATTTTGATATATGTATACATTGTAGAATAATTAAATCAAGCTAATTAACACATCTGTCACCTCACCTACTTATTTTTGTTGTGGTGAGAACTTTTAAAATCTACTTTTTAGCAATGCTGAAATATACAATATGTTATCATTAACTATGTCACCATGCTGTGCAATAGATCACTAAAACTTATTCATCTTGTCTAACTGAAGCTTTTTTCCGTCTGACTGATATTTATCTCTCCATTCTCCATCATCTCTCCCCTTCTCCAGCTCCTGGTAAAAAACGTTCTACTTCCCTCTACTTCTATGAGTTTGACTTATTTTAGATTCCACATGTAAGTGAGATCATATCATATTTGCCTTTCTGTATCTGACTTATTTCATTTAACATAATGTCCTTCAGGCTCATCCATGTCATCTCAAATGACAGGATTTCCTTCTTTTTAAAGGCTGTATAGTATTACATTGTGTGTGTATATACATATATACCACATTTTCTTTATCCATTGATCCTTTGATGAACATTTAGGTTGATTTCATATCTTCGCTATTTTGAATAATGCTGCAATGAACATGAAAGTTAAGATACCTCTCTGGCATACTTATTTCAATTTCTTTGGATATATACCCAGAAATGGGATTCCCAGATCATATGGTGGCTCTATTTTCAACTTTTAAAGCAACCTCCATACTGTTTTCCACAATGGCTGCACTAATTTACATGCCCACCAAAAATGTACTAAAGTTCCCTTTTCTCCACACCCTCAGTGACACTTGTTATCTCTTGTCTTTTTGATAAAAGCCATTCTAACAGGTGTGAAGTGACAGCTTACTGTGATTTTAATTTGCATTTCTCTGATGATTAGTGATGTTGAGTATTTTTCACATATCTGTTGGTTATTTGTATGTCTCCTTTTGAGAAATGCCTGAAAATACTTTGCCCATTTTTTTTTTTCCTTTTTTGTCTTTTTTACTGACCGGTAATGGGATCGCAACCCTCGGTGTCGCGCCCGTACTGGGGACCGGCAACGGGATCGCAACCCTCGGTGTTGCGCCCGCACTGCGCTCAGCCAGTGAGCGGGAACTGGTCTCCACATGGGACCCGAACCCTTGGTGGGAGTGCCGCCGCACTCCCAAGTTGTGCCACCGGGCCGGCCCTTTGCCCATTTTTTAATTGGGTTATTTTTTTGCCTTTGAGTTATCTGAGTTCCTTATATATTTTGGATATTAACACCTTATCAGATGTGTGCTTTGCAAATATTTTCTCTCAGTCTCTTCACTCTATCAATTTTTTGCTTTGCTGTTCAGAAGCTTTTAGTTTAATGTAATCCCATTTGTCTATTTTTGCTTTTGTTGGCTGTACTTTTGGGATCATTTCCAAGAAATAAAAGCAATGCCTAAAATTTGTATAGAACCACAAAAGACCCCAAATAGTCAAAGCAATCTTGAACAAAAAGAACAAAGCTGGAGGCATCACAGTACATGCTGTCAAAAAGTACTACAAAGATATAGTAATCAAAACAGCATGGTATTAGCATAAATACAGACACATTGACCAATGGGACAGAATTCAGAGCCCAATATTAAACCATACATCTACAGTCAATTGATTTTCAACAAAGGTGCCAAGAGCACATAATAGGAAAGGATAGTCTCCTCAATAAATGGTGTTGGGAAGACTGGTTATCCATATGCAGAAGAATGAAAATGAACCCCTATCTCATCCCTTATATGCGAATTAACTCAAAATAAATTAAAGACTTAAATGTAAGACCTGAAACTGTAAAACCACTAGAAGAAAACATAGGAGAAAAGCTCCAAGACATTGGTCTTGGCAATGGTTTCTTGGAAATAACCTTTATTTCTGAATTAGCCTGGTATCTGACCTCTGGAGCAGTTAGGCTGCATTAGATGGGATGCTTTGTGGTCTCATTTCTCCTTTACTTTTTGTTTCCTGGTTGAGATGTTAATCCCTTAAACAAAATTTTTTTTAAAATTAAATTTTTTAAAAAATTAAAATTTAAAAACATTTTTAAATGTTAATTTAAAAAATTTAATTAAGTATGCTTACTTAAAAATATATTCATTGCTAAAAATGAGAAATAATTCTAGTCAGAATACAAAATGTGACCCTTCCATCATTTCAAATCTCCTTCTCTTTTTTCCCAGTGGTCACTGATGTTCAAGTTTAGTATGTGTTCTTTCAGTCCTTTTCATATGCACACCAAACATATAAACACATAGATACATAACCATACAGATTATTTTGTTTCCTAAATTTTAACCTAAATAGTATAAAATTATACACATTGTTCTATAATTTTTACTTAATAGTCCATCATAGATCCCCTGTCTATGTTAACAGACTAGGGAATAAATATACCATTATATATTTCTTTTTCTCATGATGGACATTTAAATTGTTTACAACTTTTAACCTTTACAAAGAATGCTGCAATTAACATGCAGGTATATGTGTCTTTGCCCTTTTTCAAAAGGAAGTATGGGGGCCTTATTCTTAGAAGTCAAATTGCTGAATAAATATGTATACATTATTTCATAAATATTGCATATTTTCCTGCAAAAATGATGTGCTGAGTATAACCACTAGAAGTTTATAAGATTGCTTGTTTCCTCACACCCCCTAAAACTCTTGGTTTTACTTGTTGATTTTTAATTTTTATGTATATGAGAAAATTTCTTTTATTTTATTTCCTTACTTCCTTCCTCCCTCCCTCCCTTGCTTCCCTCTGGATTATTCTCTTATTTCCTTCCTTTCTTTTTTTATTTTGCTTATTAGGGAGATAATTGTTTTACTTGTTTGTGACCATTTCTCAATTGAAATATTTAGCATAATATGTTATACCTTTTTCTACAAACCTTTTCCATTTCTACCTAACGACTAAGTCCCTTGCATATTTGAAAGCCAATTTTTCCATTAGTGTTTACTCCTGTAAACACGCCTGTAAAGTGCTCTTGAACTTGTGTAGTAGTTATAATTGTAATTACTTTTGTTGTGACTCACCTGACCGTAATGGCACAGATTTTAAAAAAAGAGGAGGTATTACAAATGAAGATGAAAGGTGTAGAAGATATTGTTAGTTGACTATTCAATATTTATACCCCACTTTTAACTAACTAATAGATTCTTTGCAGGACAGCAACGTGCCCAGCTAAAAAGCTTAGTTCTCCAGCTTCCTTTGCAGTCATTATTAGACATGTGAACTGGTTTTAGACAATCAAATTAAGTGGGACTAATCAAGTAAAGATTTTAGAAACTTGATGAAAGGGAAAACCTTAATGGGCAAAATTCCTTTGCTCTTTCCCCTCCTTCTTCTCTCTTTTTTCTTTCTGAAATGCAAACCATATGCTCATAGGTATGCTAGCCATCTCACAAACAGAAGGAGTGCCTGCTAAGGAGTGCCTCAGACTGGGCCTGCCTACTACTAGACTCACTGCTATATGAAAAACACTCAACAAGAAGAGATACATGTGTGTAAGCTACTGCTAGTCAGGCCTAACTTTACTAGCTGGAAGGGAGCTTAGCGAGCTTTTATTTTACAGATGATGAAACTGAGGTACAAAGAGGTTATGAGATAAGTTTTATCTATGGTCTAAGTAAACAATACCTGTATTTTAAAATAATTATTTTTTTTTTGAAAGACAACATGTTAAAATGTTTCAGTGATTATTTAATCATACCTTTGGCAATAGACAATGGATGTGCACAGTTCTTAGTAGGATTCAGAGGACGTCCAACATGGTGTTCTTAACATTTTCTCTGTAATTATTGAATGGCCTTTAAACCTCAATCTAAAGCTTGACTGTGTTCTTCAAAATCCCCATATTGGGTATTTCTTCATCCATCATTATACTTTAAAGAAAGGATAAACTCACAATCGTTTGAGGTGTGAGATGAAATATTTCCTCTTGGATTTGTGGTATATCCCATCAAAATAATAATATCAATGTTTTAATGACATTCTCTATTTCCTTCTAGACAGATTTAACCAATATATCACATTAACCCATTTGATTTATATAAGACAATTTGGGACATATAGTACTACTGCAAAATAAATTACTTATTTTACACTTCAATTCCAAGTAAAAAGATAAATCTCATATATCCCCTGTCCTCCTCATCTGTGTGGGCAAATGCGTATGCAGGTATATGTATGCAGGGGAAATACGAGATATTTCTATACCTTCCTCTCAATTTTGCTGTGAACCGAAAATTGCCCTAAAAATAGTCTTTTTTAAAAAAGATAAATCTCACTGTTTTTAAATGCTAGTTTGAAAATTTAAAACAAGAATTTATTTTGAAATATCTTAAGAGTAAATTGACCTCGTACTGAATCGTCAAGGCAGATGAATTTTTCAGTACATGTAGTTAAACTGCAAATTAAATGATTGATTAAATTATAAGTCTAGTGAAGCCTTATGAAGAGAATTGACAAAATGATCAGTTGTAAGTCAGTACAAATTAAATGCCTTGCCTCAGTCTGTGAATATTCCTCACTGGCTGTGAGTGAAGCTGCAACTGAGAATGGGTTTGTTCCTACATGTGTGAGGTGAGAGAATGCAGATACGGAGGCTCTGCATCCTTGAAGCTCACTACACTGCTCTATGTGTTACCTTATTTGAATGATTATATTTTGTTTTTATTACAGGGTTGATTCTATTATCAGCTATGTGTGTTTTGCATTTTATGTCCCTATTTAAATGTTTCAGCTTATAAGAAAAGTCAAATGCATTTTCTTTACTGTCCATAGTATTGCATCCTTTTGCTTTTCATGTAAACCATCTTGACTTCCCAAGACTCCTTGTTTCCCATCATCTTCCTCTCTAGTGTCTTCCTGCAACCTTATTTGCCATTCATTCTTCTACGGTTGGAAAATTTCTGTGTCCTCAGGGATGGCATTTTCTAAGGAGGTGAAGCTTTTCTTCAGTACATCTCACTTCTCTATTATCTCTCCTTTCTCTCCTCTGCTTTCTCACCTTTTCTGAGCAAAAGGTCTTGTTCTTAGTTCATTTCCATCATTTGACATCACTTTTATCATAGGGTATTTGCTTTCTTTCTTTCTTTTTTTCTGGCAGCAGGCCGGTACAGGGATTGAACCCTGGACTTTGGTGTTATCAGGACCATGCTCTAACCAACTGAACTAACTGGCCCAGATCAGTATTTGCATTTTTAATAGAACATGCATTTAGACAGAATCTTCTGTAGTATCCAAATGATGCTATTCACAATAGTAAAGGGATAGACAATGAGGTCAAATTTAGTGTACTACTGCTCAGAAACCGCTCAAATTTCACCTTAAATCTGGGTAGATCACTCTCCTTTTGGTCAAAAAATATATTTAAGGAACTTAAGACATTTTTTGATGCTAAGACCTCACTGTACAACAAAAGGCATTTTACCTTGCAGAATTTGTTCTATTGTTATAAAAGACAAGGTGCTAATAGTGCTAGTTTAAAAAAATTAACAGACTTTAATAACATGTTTCTTGAGTCCTTCATATTGTGACCAATAGATGAACACTTGTTCATGTTTTAATTTAAAAATAAAAAAGAGAGAGTGCCACATTTTTTTCTTTGTGATTCAGATACTACTAAATACCATACTTTGACAAGTTAAGCACTTTTAATAGAAGAGAAACATTTTACATACTTTTTTATGTCTGTGTTAATATATATAACAACAAAATTAAAGTAGTTAAATATCGTTAGTGAAAAAAAAGGTTTTGATGATTTCAAATGCTGTAATGGAGTGGAAATCTGGAAACAAGAGAAAAGTTAATAAAACTGACTACCTTAGTGTTGGGGTAATAAGTAGCAGGTGTTGCTTGTCACCCTGACTTTATTTCTCCTCAGCAACGTCCCTTTCTGTGATATTTCCAGTATCCTTCCACTTGGAATAAAAGTCCTTATATAATGACAGTACACAAAATATCCACTACTAGACATTTTACAAGTAGAAATTAATCTAGTTTATAATTATATTTCATGGAACATATTGATTGCCTCTGCATTTCCCAGTGTGTGTTCCACAGAACATTGGAACTGAGAACAATTCCATGAATACAGGGACCCTAGGGCCAAAGGAATGTGGGAAATAGTTCATACCATGTTTTTCTCTTGAAAATTTATAATGGTCTTTGGTATAATTTAAGAACTGAGATCTGGAGTATAGAAACTTGTTTAATTTGTTTAATTACTGCTTTCCTAAACAACAGACCCATTTGAGTTAATGTTATGGAACTAGTGTTCCAAGACCCATAATTTAGGAAGCAGTAGGTTAAACAGACTTTAGAATATGAATGGTTTTGAAGGTTAATTTTTCAGGCCAGTTTTCGTAACTTGCACTTCTTTCTTTTCTTGTTATATTTTTAAATTGCCTCCAATGTGGAGAATTATTTCTAGCAAAGCATAATTGAGAGCAGATACTTCAAGTATTCCCATTAAAAAAAAATTGCTATTAGTGCATTTTTAAAAATTCAGGATAACAGTATTTGAAATTTTTAAACTATTATGTTGGTAAATATGAGATGCTTAAAAAATGCAATCAGTAATTGGAAATATTACAAATTACAGTTCTGGGAAGGTTTCTGGGAAGAAGTGACTGCCTGTTTTTTGAATTTCCTAACCCAATGTGTTATTATGATGAAAAAGAATACTGGGAAATGGACAAAAATGAAAACATCAGTTTGGCCTTATTCAAAGTTAAAGAATTTTTGAAATTCTGATTTGCCATGTCCTAAGGCATTAAAAAAAAGTAAAATCACAGAGTAATTTGAAGAAAAGTAACAATTTGATAAAGTGGGTCAAGAGGTTCCATGTTAGCACAAATGGAAAGAAAATAGGGCTTAAGAAAAACAATTAAAAGGAAAAACAAGAGTAAATGAAGGCCCACCTAAAAATTTTAAATTTTTGAAAAATGTGAGCAGGCTCCTCATTCATGAAATGCACAATAAAGGGGCTCCCTCTAAATCTTGAATGTTGAAATATTACTATTATCAAAAGGGATACTTTACATAACAATCACTGCATGCAGAAAATGTAAAATAGTCCAAGAATGGTTTTAAGATACTCATGGATAAACTGTGATTTTTAAAAAATGTAACTACCTCAAATAGCTATTAGAAATGGATCATTTTTAAATAAATAAGAATCCCAAATTTCTGTGGCAATATAATGAAGTACTTAAGAATGTGGCTTCTGGAGTTTAAGTTCCTGGTTTGTCATCACAGCTTCACTTATGTGTGATGTTTGCATGTTGCTTAACTTTTCTAAATCTCGTTTTCATCTTTAAAATAGGAAAATGATAGAACCTAATCTCACTGAATTGTGTAAAGTTTTCAGCATAGTACTAGGCACATAGGAAGTAGATAAAAAATGCTAGCAATTGTTGCACTCTTATAAAATTCATATTTGGTGACATTTCACTGAACTTTTGAGGACAAAAAAATTCCCAAACACTCTTCAGAGTTATTCTAAAAGACCAGATATTGAGCTTGGAGGAAACTGGCAACATCTACCATATTTTTAACTTCTTATGTAATATTCCCAATGGTACAATTTTGAAATTATATAACTATTTTGAAGTTTATTATAAATCCAAATCTGACATCAATTGTGTTTGGTGATATTCTGTGCCCATAATTTTGTCAACTCAAGTATTTATTATAAGAACCATCCCAGAATATTTTAATTTAACTTTTATTACTTTTTGCAAATATTTACTTATCTCTGAACTAGAAAAGAATCCTTTGCCTTACCCTAGTAATAAAATTCTTTCATTTTTAATTTTGTCTGTTGTGATGGTAAAAGAAGAAAGTTGCTTTTCCTTAGCTATTGAAGTTTCTTGAGTGTATTTACTGTAAGTAATGAACTTTAATTACTTTTGCAATTACAGTTTATTTGATTGAATTTTCCACTGACGCACAAAACATCTGTCCTACTGGGACCATGCATAGTCTCTGATCTGGATACAATATGCTGTTAAAATATAGTAACATCTGCAGCCCATTAATTTGTAAAGCAATAGGCAAGTTGGGCTCCAAAGGAGTTCAGCCAAGGTTATACTTGAGAATTCTGTTTCTTTGCTTTCCATCTAAGTGGACTGAGACAACTCATGCTTTCTGCCTTGCTTTGGTCCCTACTCAGTGTTTAATAAAGAGAACAATTAGCATAGTATTTGATTCAATGCTCTATTTTATTCTGACTATACTAACTTTCCTCAGAGGTAATTGAAATAACAAGGGTGAGAAGGTACTTCATTATAATTTTGCTGACATCAGGATGCTGTTATTGGACTGCTAAGTGATAAGAAAGTATTTTTTTTTTCCTTTTTGTCTTTTTTACTGACCGGTAACGGGATTGTAACCCTCAGTGTCGCGCCGGTACCGGGGACCGGCAATGGGATCGCAACCCTCGGTGTTGCGCCCGCACCACGCTCAGCCAGTGAGCGGGAACCGGTCTCCACATGGGATCCGAACCCTCGGCGGGAGCGCCGCCGCACTCCCAAGCGGCGCACTCTCCAGTGCGCCACCGGGCCGGCCCAGAAAGTATTTTTTGATAATAGTAATTTTATGTGGACTTCTTTGAAACCTAAGTCTAAGGATACTTGAAAGGTAGGCAAGAGTCTACTAGGGATGCAAGAGCTTTTAATTTTGTCTGGAAGTACACTGAAAGACTATCATTTTTCATGACTTTTGTTTCTTGTTCCTCATAGAGTTATGTCACAGAATATTTCTGAATATATGCTCAGAATATATCTCTAGTAAAGTCTGGGGATTGTTTTCTGTGCCCTTATGTTTCAGAGAAACCAGGTGAGACATAAAGAAATCACGGAGAAGGACTAATGTAAGGAGACTCAAATCAGCAACAAGATTTTCTCAGGTAGATTTTGGAGACACCATGTTATTTTACTCAAGTTTGGTTTGTGTTTCTAACCAATAACAATGGTCACTCCAATTTAAAAAAACAGAACATATCGTCCATCAAGTCTCCATTAGAAAATTATGGTTGTAGAAACTGTTCATGTTCACCTAAGTTTTCCATGCCTCTTTGCAGTCTCTTGCTTTGCAACAGGTTTCTGGCCAATGAGATGAGGCTGGAAATAGTGGATGCCACTTCTAAGACTGTCTCTTCAGTCTTCTCTCCTCCCCTCCCAAGTCAACTGGGAGGGCAAGTTCTCTAGATGGCAGAGCTACAAGATAAGGGGACTGCTTTGCCCACATAAGGTAGGTTTACCAGTAAGAAATAAATATTTTTAGTGTTAAATTTCTGAGATTTAGGTCTTTTGCATCACCCATATTAAATCATCCCAATACCATTACTAAGTGGCTTATTCAAGCCATATATGATTCTAGTTGGGTAGTTACCATTATACCTATGAGAATGAGCATGACTTAAAGAGAATTATCTGTGAATCTTTGGCACTATCTAAACTATATAGTATGTCTATTCCTCAGTCTAATAAGATACAGCATTTATAGTCATATATATTTATATTCATGTATGCATCTATATCTATACTGATATAGATATATGAAAATGGCTCATTCAACTATTAACTTAGCAGACCAGTGACAAAAATAGTACAACATTATTTTTTTGTGAGGAAGGAGAGAAAGCCTGGGAGTAGGCTCAGGAAGTCCCATTGAAGAATGACTGTGTAAACAGACAGGGGTGAGAACTAGAGAACCATCAAGGGTCAAGGAAGGAGTGAAATGACCTCTTAAAAGTGCATTGCCTGAGAAGAAGGCTTCCAGCGGTCCAGAGCAACCATTAGGCCTAGAGGAAAACTGTGGCCATTTCATCATCACTTTGGGACCTGCTGAGTGCAAACTGCTAGCTTCGTATTGAAGGTTCTTTCCTCCCTCTCTATCGCAGACATGGATGAAAACACATTGATGGAAAAAGGCTGAGCCCCTTGAGGTAATCTGATGCACCCTCTCTACCACTACTGTGCATCTTAAATGGGTTTTAAATATCCTAAAATGTCTACAATATGTTTATTTCCTGTAGTGGATTTACAGTGTGTGACAGGAAATCCATTTCTTTTCCTGTAGATGCTAAATTCATTACCTTGACACAGAATTCAGACTCCCTCTTTGCACTTGCTGCCATAGCAACCAGTATCAGGCATTTTTTTTTTTCTTACTATTTTTCTTTCCACTGGAAGGTACCTAACACTGTTATACCAAGGGTCTCTTCTTACTGTCACCTCTGTACATTACAAATTTCATTAGCCTATAATCACATTATAGACTGCAGCATTCTAAACTAACAGAGTATGACATGCTTTAAGATCTTTTCATGAGAGGATTTCCTTTTCTCTTTTTCAAATTTATTCACAGCAATGAGAGCTACTTGAAATAATGGATGTAATGGATTTTTCTTAGAATTCTCCACAGAGCAGTGATTATTACTGAAGGCAAGTCCTGGACAGGTACTAGACTTAAATGATCCAAATGCTTTTAGAGCTCTGAATAATGTCATATTAAAATTCCACATAGTTTGGAATGTCATCTGTTTTTGGCTTCAAGAAAGGAAGAATACCATAAACTAATCATGGCAACAAGTTATCCTAGTTTCCTAAATGGCAGAGGGAATAATTATGAAAAACAAAATAAAGTTAATGATTTTTCCTACCCTCAATATTATTAGGGTTGACTTGAAGTGGTGGCTGAAGAGGAAGAGAAAGAAAACCTGGTATACTTGCCCGAGTCTCAGGAGGTCCTGTGTTTGATGGTCTGATGTGCAATATGCTCACACATATACTACCAGGATTATGAGCATATTTATATTGATGTCACAGAGAAATCCATAAAAAACACTGGGAAATTGTAAGGCTGTGTCATTGCCAAGCTGGTTACTAAATAGCAACAATCATCTAGTATTGTACATGCTCAAGCCTCAAATGACCAAGCCCATCTGGTTTAACTTACTTTGACTATTTAACTTTTATTCTAAATGTAGTGTTCAGAAACTACTTTGAGGTGGGAGAGTGCTCTAAGAAGGAAGAACCATTAAGTTTTATAGCTCAAAGCAGATACATCACAGTGACTGAAGAAGGAGCAATGGTTTATAACATTTTTTACCTTTTTTCTTTCCTGTCTTCATCATGTTCATTCTTACCTTCCCACACAGTAGATACATCTTGCATTTAGTGATTATCTCATTTCTCTACATAGTCCTAGGTCTGAAATAAATCCAGACCTATACAATAAAATTCCACTATTACATATTTCCATTTCTTTCTTCCTCAAATTATTTCCCTTTTAAGCATTATTTTGCTTACTCAGTAAATTATGGTTGATGTCTTAGTTACATATTTTAGTAAAACATAGCCATACACAATCCAGATAATGCAAATGTTATTTAAAAGTAGAGTGTTTTAAGCCTTGCATTGGAATTGTGTTCAGCCACCCAAAGAATACTAAGGGATTGCATTGATTAGTGAATATTTCATTGAAATAGCGTGACAGGAAATTTGAACAATATGACTGAAATGTATAAAAGTATATAAAGAATGAAATGCAGATGAAAAACTAAAATGTATAAAAAATGAAATGCAGATAAAAATGTACAAAAATGTATAAAGAATGAAATGCAGATGAAAAACCTAAGAAAAGTATGATGAGAGTAAACTCAGAATCAATAAATGCTTGAAGAGCTATAGACTAGGCAGATACTGCAGGGGATACAGAAATGTATAAATTATGTCACCCTTCCTCAGGCAGCTGGCCTAATGCTCAAGAATTTCACCAACAAGATTTAGATAATATGCTACCAATCATATGTGCTATCAAGAGGAGAGGTGAACTCCTGGTAAGTGACTAGATGGGAAAGGCTTCATAAAGGAGTGGAACTTGATAGATGTAACTAAAGGAAGTGCTCAGGGTTGAAAAACTTGTGGGTGAAGGAGAAGCACTCTAAGATATGAAATATATAGGAACTATGACACTCATGATCATGAGTTATAAATGGGTCCCTGTTTGGGTCCCTACTCTTGACAGCAGAGTGTGTATGAGAGTGATGCTTTTGGTGATCGAATGAGCTGTCTGGGAGCGTGAAAATGGGTAAAATATCAAGGGAATATATATGGCAGTGGTCATGAAATGGTGAGTAAAGAAAAGACATTTGTTAGTTTAAGAAGAAATAGTTGATGCAACTGAATGATTAATTAAAAATGAAACATACAAATCATAATTAATTTCGAAGTCAGTGCTTGTAGTACGATAAAAGCTATCTGTAGTTGATATGTTTTATTTTCTTTAAAAAGCACCAAGTACCCCATTTTTCTGAATAAGAATGAGGTCATTTCAATGAATATATGAGGTCAAAACCATTTTCATAATAACACAAAGGTGTTATTTGATTGGGTTTATTATTGTTATTTTTTAGTGAGTTTATAAAGAAATATTCAAAAATATTATCAGTTTCAATTTCAAATATGGCAAATAGTAATAGATATAATCCACTTAAACAAAACCTCTTGGATTTCTTAATAATTTTTAAGAGTAAGGGAATCCTGAGACCAGTAAGTGTGATGCAGTCTTACCTATCAAGGTACAAAGTTCAGAGTTAAACACTTTGATCGATAAATTATAACTCCCCTGATTAAGTCTGAAATGGACAGTGGAAACTGTGAGTGACATATTGATGAAACCAAGTCATTTTCTATTGAGCTGTGTCAAAAAGCTTTCACTCCCCAGCACCCACCCATTTTAAGCATGCATATTTTATACAATGCTAGTTATATAACATTTAGCAAAGGCTCTTCCTCTCCTTCCCCATGTTGTTACATTCAGTTTTAAGAATGTGCACTGAAAAAACTTGCAGTTTGATAATTATAGCTGACACAGAAATTAGTCCAGGCAGCATCAACTTCTGTGCATTTTGTCTTGATCTTCTAGAGAATAAAAGTAGGTAATAACATGAGATTTGTGAATAACTGTATTTAACTTATAATATAAAATATGGAGAAATTGCATATACCTATATCACAATAGAAATATGATACTTATGGCTTTTATCCATGCAAAATTCATCTGTAGCCAATAAGCTGGAAATGTTCAGGAGGATGCCAGGGGACACAATCAGGAGCCATGGGCAACCTCCCCCACCAGACAGAAGGCAGGAGCATGCCTGAGGACCAAGAACACACAGCATATACCACTTCTGCACAGGTAGTCCACCACATACACTGCTGCTGCAAGGGCAGCTTGCCATCACAGTAACATCCTTGGCCACCATGAAGGTGGCCCACCTCCCATTCAACTGCATTAATACAAGGAGAGTTATCAGCAGAGCCTGGAAAAAGAGGAGGAAGTCTATCTCCTCAGTGCCTACTCCAGAGTAAGAGAAGTAGCAGCTGCTCTACAAGATGACTAGACATCAACATAGAGATCCTAGATATACAAAAACAAAAACAAAACAAAACAAAACAAAACAAAAAAACTCCACACAAACAACAACAACAACAAACCAAGAAAACGTGACACCACCAAAGGAGCCAAGGAGTACAGTAATTCACAAGTATCAGACCCCATAGAGCAGGAAAACCTTGAAATGACTGAAATGGAATTCCAAGCAACAATCTTAAGGAAACTCAAGAAGCTGCAAGAAGACTCAGTTAGCCAACACAATAAAATGAGATTAAATATCAAGGATATGAAGGAGGAAATTTATAAAGAGATTAATAACTTAAAAAGTCAGGAGTAAGACAATACCTTCCAATAACAACCCTAAATGTAAACGGATTAAACTCCCCAACCAAAAGACACAGATCAACTGATTGGATTAAAAAACTAGACTCTGGGCCGGCCCAGTGGCGCACTGGAGAGTGTGCTGCTTGGGAGCGCGGTGGCGCTCCCACCGAGGGTTCGGATCCCATGTGGAGACCGGTTCCCGCTCACTGGCTGAGCATGGTGCGGGCGCAACACCGAGGGTTGCGATCCCGTTGCCGGTCCCCGGTACGGGCACGACACTGGGGGTTGTGATCCTGTTACCGGTTAGTAAAAAAGACAAAAAAAGGAAAAAAAAAAAAAAACAAACCTAGACTCAACTATATGCTGTCTTCAAGAGACTCACCTGGGACCAGTAAAGACACACACAGACTAATAGTGAAGGGATGGGAAAAGATATACCATGCAAAGGGAAACCAAAAACAAGCAGGAGTACCTATTCATGTATCAAATAAAATAGACTTTAAACCAAAACCAATAAAAAAACCACCCAGATGTATAAAGGAAACACCATTAGACCTAAAGAGAGATAGACTTCACTATAATAATAGTTGGGGACCTGAACATCCTCTTTCAGTATTGGACAGATCATCTAGGTAACAAATCAACAGAGAAACACAGGATTTAAATTACACTTTAGACCATTTGGACCCAGCAGATATCTACAAAACATTTCATCCAGCAACTACAGAATATACATTGTTCTCATCAGCACATGGAGCATTCTCCAGGATAGACTACATGTTCAGTCACAAATCAAGTCTCAACAAATTTTTTAAAAACTGGAATTATTTCAGTTACCTTTTCAGACCACAATGGATTTAAACTAGAAATCAATAATAAGCAAAACTCTGGAAACTGTACAAACACATGAAAATCAAACAACACACTCCTGAATGACATATAAGCCCAAGAAGAAATTATACAAGAAGTCAAAAAATTTCTTGAAACCAATGACAATGATGACATCATAGCAAAACCTGTGGGATACTGCAAAAGCAGTACTAAGAAGGAAGTTTATGGCAATAAGCACTTACATCAGAAGAATAGAAAGGTCTCAAATAAACAACCTAATGCTACCCCTCAAAGAACTAGAAAAAACAGGAACAATCCAATTCCCAAATTAGTAGATGGAAAGAAATGATTAAGTTCAGAGAAGAACTAAATGAAATAGAAACCCCCAAAATGATACAAAAGACCAATGAAACAAGAAGTTGTTGTTTTGAGAAGATAAATAAAATAGACAAACCATCACCTAGGTTAACAAAGAAGAGAGAAGACCCAAATAACAAAAATCAGAAATGAAAATGTAGACATTACAATTGATTCCACAGACATTCAAGAATCATTAGAGACTATTACAAACAACTATGTGCCCCCAAATTTGAAAACCTGGAGGAAATGGATAAATTCCAGACACATACAAACTACCAAGACTGAACCAAGAAGATGTAGAAAACCTGAACTGACCAATAACAAGCAACAAAACTGAAGGAATAATCAGCAGTCTCTCAGCAAAATAAGCCCCAGATCTCATGACTTTACTTATTAATTCTACCAAACCTTTAAGGAGGAATTAATTCCAATTCTCTTCAAACTATTCCAAAAAATTGAAACAGAGGCAATTCTCCCAAACTAATTCTATGGGGCCAGCATTACCCTAATACCCAAACCAGACAAAGATACAACAAAAATAGCAACAACAAAACTATATGCCAATAACTCTGATGAAAATAGGTGCAAAAATCCTCAACAAAATATTAGTAACAGAATACAGCAACACATCAAAAAAAATTATACACCATGATCAAAAATGGTTCAACATATTCAAGTCAATAAATGTGATGTACCACATCAACAAAATCAAGGACCAAAGCCCTATGATTATCTCAATAGGTACAAAAAAGCATGTGAGAAAATTCAACATCCCTTCATGATAAAGACTCTCAGCAAATTAGGTATAGAAGGAAAGTATCTTAAAACAATAAAAGCTGTATGCAAAAAACCCACCACCAATATTATTTTGAACAAGACAAGAAGGAAGACAAGGATGCCCACTGTTACCACTTCTATTTAACATAATATTGGAAGTACTAGCCAGAACAATCAGGCAAGAGAAAGAAATAAAAGGCATGCAGACTGGAAAAGTTGATGCCAAACTGTCCCTGTTTGTAAATGATCCTATATACAGAAAAACCTAAAGACTACCAAAAAATTCTTAGAGCTGATAAATAATTTCAGGAAAGTCGTAGGATAAAAAATCAACATGCAAAAATCAGTAGTGTTCGTATACTCAAATAACCAACTAACAGAAAAAGAAATCAAGAAAACAAGCCCATTTACAATAGTCACCAAAAAAATAAAATACCTAGGAATAAATTTATCCAAGGACACAAAAGATCTCTACAATGAGAACTACAAATCACTGCTGAAAGAAATTAAAGAGGGCACAAAAAGATGAAAAGACTTGCCACCTCTCAGAATGGAAGAATAAACATTGTGAAAATGTCCATACTACCCAAAGTGATCTGTAGGTTTAATGTAATTTCCATCAAAATACCAATGTCATTCTTCACAGAAATAGAAAAGACAATCCTAACATTCATATAGAACAACAAAAGAGTCTGACTAGCCAAAGCAATCCTGAGCAAATGAATAAATAAATAAAGCCAGAGTCATAATACTACCTGACTTCAAATTATACTACAAAGCTATAGTAAGCAAAACAGCATGCTACTAGCATAAAAACAGACAGTCCAACCAATGCAACAGAATACAGAACCCAGAAATCAACCCAGATAACTTACAGCCAACTGATCTTTGACAAAGACAACAAGAACCTATATTGAGGAAAAGATTTCCTCCTCAATAAATGATGCTGGGACAACTGGACATCAGTATGTAGAAGAATGAAACTAGATCTGTACCTCTAGCCATATACCAAAGTCAATTCAAAATGGATTAAATATTTAAATATAAGACCTGAAAAGATAAAACTCCTAAACAAAAACATAAAGGAAACTTTTCAGGAAGTAGGACTAGGTAAAGGCTTTATGAATAAGACCCAAAAATTACAGGCAACAAAAGAAAAAAAAAAACAAATGGAACTATATCAAACTAAAAAGCTTCTGCACAGCAAGGGAAACAATCCACAGAACAAAAAGACAACCTACAGAATGGGAGAAAATATTTACAAACTATGCATCCAACAGGGGATTAATGCCCAGAATATACAAGGAACTCAAATAACTTAACAGTATAAAAACAAGTAACCCAGTTAAAAAACATACAAAGGAGCTAAATAGGCATTTCTCAAAGGAAGATATACAAATGGCCAACAGATACACAAAAAGTTGCTCAACATCTCTAATCATCAGGGAAATGCAAATCAAAACTTCATTGAGATATCATCTCACCCTGGTTAGAATGGCCATTATCAAAAAGACAGAATAACAAATGCTGGCAAGGATGCGGAGAAAGGGGAACCCTTCTACACCATTGGTAGGACTGTAAATTAGTGCAGCCATTAGTGAAAACAATATGGAGGCTCCTTAAATACAGATAGCCATATGATCCAGCAATCCCACTGCTGGGTATATACACAAAGGAATGGAAATCATCATGTTGAATGGTATCTGCACTCCCGTGTTTATCACAGCTCTATTTACAATAGCCAAGAGTTGGAACCAACCTCAATGTCCACCGACAGATGACTGGATAAGGAAAGTGTGGTACATATACACAATGGAAAACTACTATGTCATATAAAAAAATGAAATTCTGCCATTTGCAGCAATGGGTGAACTTAGAGAAAGTTATTTCAAGAGAATATTCCAGGCACTGAAAGAGGAACACCGCATGTCCTCACTCATAAGTGGGAACTAAAAAAATAAAAAAAGAAAGAAAGAAAGAAAGATACAAGAATCATAATAATTCCTTGAACTTTCAAAAGGAGAGAATAGAACTGAGGCCACCAGTGGAAGGAAAGGGGGAAGAGGGATTAGCAAGAAATTTGTAAAGGGCCAGAAAAAATGAGTACATCGTGTAATGACAAATATAGTAATTATCCAGATTTGAGCATCACATATTGCTCTCAGGTACTGATATTCAATGCTGTACCCCACAGATATGTACAATCAATTATGTTTCAATGAAAAAAAAAAAGAAGGGTAAAAAAGAAGAAATGTTCAGGAGGAACATACTTAGGAAAATAGGAAAATGAAGTAAATTTCTTCATTTGCCTCTCAACATAATTGTTTCAGGTCAGAATGCTTGAGAGATCTCATTCATGCAGATTAACCAGTAGAATACTTTATTTCATTCCAAACCAAATGTGCTCCGAAAAAGGAGTGCTGATGGGGAAAGGGCACGCAGTGGAGAGGGCAGCAGCCAGTCTCAGTCCCCACAAGAGAGGCCCAGGTCCTGTGTCCCATCAGATTTAGGTTTTACATGGACAATTGTGTCTTTATATGATTTTATGTGATCTTTATGTAATTTTGGGAAGACTTCCACTGATTAATGTCCAGCTTCCCCAGCCTCAAGCTTATTTTGGATACTCAAGTGGACAGTAAATAAAATAATAGGGTCAAAGTGTCAAGGTCATGAAAAATAAAAGCTGAAGTACTGTTCTAGTTAAGGAGACTAAAGAGGCATGAGAAGTAAATGTAATGCTTGGACTGGGACAGCATCCTGGATCAGAAGAAGGATATTAGTGTGACAGTTGGCAAAATGTGAACACAAGGTCTGTAGATTTGGTAATAGTACTGTGTCAATGTTAACTTCCTGATTTCAGATGTTATAATGTGTGGAGCCTGGGAGAAGGGAATTTAAAAATTATTTGTACTATTTTTGTAACTTTTCTATGTCTGAAATTGTTTGAAAATTAAAGCTAAAAGTAAAAAATATCGTAGATAAAAAATTGTTAGAACTATTGAGACATTTACTAATGAATCTAAATCTCAGTATGGGTAGTGATTGAGAATGCAGATTGTGGCTTCAGAATTCCTGGATTTGAATCCCAGCTTCATGACCTGCTAACAGTATAACTTCCAAATTAATTAATCTCCAGGTGCTTCAGTTTTCTTATCTGTAAAATGGAGAAAATAAAGCTTCCTACCTTTTAGTGTTATTTTGAATGTTGCATGAACTAATGGAAATACAGTGCTTAGAACAGTGCCAGATTCTGTAAATGTTTGTTAGAATTATGAAAATTATTTGTAGAGTTATAGTAGTTATGTAGGGGATATTAGAATGAAATACTATTACTAATACTAATTACTACTAATAATACTAAACATTATTGATTATATCTCTAGGTGAAAAACTATACGTAAAGCCATCTAATTGTCAGCTATGCATGAGCTGAGACAAATTATTGGTTAAGGAAGAAGCGAATAGATACAATGGTGAAATGTCTGACATAGCCCCAGGAGAGCACAGGAGTAGACAGGTTAGGAGGTCAGGGAAAACTGTAAATGAGATATTTCTAGGCGATCTGAACTAAGACAGGGTATTTCTGAGTACAGGAAACTAATTTCCATTCAGTATGTAGGCCCAGGAAAAGTTTGAATTTATTTCTTGAAGATGTTATTTATTATGTGTGCATCTGCTTTGAACTCATTACAGTACAGCAGGCAGAGGGGAGAATGTGGTTAAGATTAGCATTAGAAACCTCAACATTCCAATGCATCAAGGCCTGCAGGAATTGGGGAAGAATTTTAAATAATGTAAGCCATTAGCTGTGGGAAAATCAGACCTGAGATCATAAAATACAGTTGGTCTGGTGCAATGTAGTTCAATGCATACAATTTTTATCCTGTGGCTTTGTTATTAAGACCAGCTGTGGTGCATTGGACCCACCAAACTTTATGTACCCCAAGTTTGCTCATTCTATGAACTTAGCACTTTTCTGAGAAACTTTGAAACTAAGCATTAGTCCATAAAATTAATATAGTGAACATTTAAGTTTAACAAAGTATAAGAATTAGATCATTGAAACTGAGTGGTTTCCTTTAAGCCTCATCTATTCTTCAAAGATAGCTGAGACTAATCATGGTTCATGTTAGCCTGAGTCCAACCAGGAAACAGGGACCACTAAATATTATAAATGGAGGAAACTCAAGATATCATTCTACCCCTAGGGATAGAGGGACACACAGAGGAGGTGGTTATAGCAGAATCCAGAACTAAGGGTTGTCTCTTGTGATCAATGACACAGGCCTCAAGGAAGGGGGTGTCTGGCAGGAAGGTAGAACCACGTAAAATGCTGCCTGGGGAAAAGAAAAAGATGGAGAAATATTCTATTTCTCCCCTACTTCTACGCTTAGTCTTCTATCAATATCTCCAACTGGCCAAACACACCAGGAAACCAGTTGGTGAATGAACCTAGAAAATGTAGTTTGCAAGCCTGGGGCAGGGACAGATCCGCACACAAACAGGCAATGACTATCACATCATCTCTGCCCATGTCTGAAGCAACTAATGGAAATCAAGTCCCTGCTCTGGCACAGGCACTGTTCTAGGAGAAGCTTCCCTATGAGGTGCTGCTCTTTTAATTTTTTGGATCAGGTCTGTGAAGCGGTTATTATTATATCACCTTAGTAGACAAGGAGACAGAATCCTGGAGAGGTTCTGGTCTGTGTCTGAGGTTGCTGAGCCAGAAAGCAACAGAGGCCACTTCGTTCTACACACACTCATTTTTCTGCCCTCTGTATCTGTTCAGCACTTAAAACTTTGCTTTATGTTATGCTGGAATTGTACATCTAATCTGACTTTAAACATGCAAAAACTGAGGCCTGGAAATATTTGTTTAAAGTCACATATCTTGACCAGGATGAGAACTTCAACTTAATGTTTCCTTACGAAGTTGAATAATTAAATCAATATTTAACCTGGTTGTCATCTGTTCCCTTGTTCTCCACACAAAGTCACCAAGGAATCTTGGCAGGCATGGGATAAAGAGCTCAGGTGGACGCATTTGCCTTGAAGAGGCAAGGCACACCTGTGGTGCATGCTCACCACCTGTGGTTTTTCTGAGATAGGGATCTGGACTATCCACTGAGGTCAAGGGCAAAGGAAGAGAATGGGACATTGGGAGTTTGAGAAAAGTTTGGACTGCTGAGAGAATGGAAAGTGAATGTGACTAGGAATGAATACAGTGATATTAATATTCAATGGAACATTGAAGACCCTCCCACACCAGCTGAGGGCGAAAGGGATAAAGGTGGGATGGCACCAGTCAGCATCCTACACGCTTTCTTCAGTAGTGCTCATGGTTCTGGAGAAGAAATAGCCAAGTAGGTCTTAAACTGATCCAGCCTTGTAGAATGGTCTGGCAGGCGAGGGAGACTGATGAGAGAACAAATAAACCAAGAGCTTCCCTAATAAAGGTCAGAGGGAATCGATGGACCCTGAGGAAGGTAGCCTGAAGGATAAAGGACTCTGGGTTTAAGTTTAGATTTAATGAGAGAAAAATATTGGAAGAAGCCAATGGATAGAAGGTTAAGATCAGAGACATGACTTATAAATTCGTGTTCAGGACTGTGCAGTTCAACACAGTAGCCACTAGTAACATGTGGCTACCCCCAATTGAGATGTGCTATAAGTGTAAAATATAGACTGGATTTTGATGACTTAGAATAAAAAAAAAAGAATGCCAAATATGTCAATATTTTTAAAATATTTATTTCTTATTGAAATAATATTTGGGGTATTATTTGGTTAAATAAAACATTATTAAAATTAATTTTGCCTTTTACTTTTGTAATGTGGCTACTAGGAAAGTTAAAATTATACATGTGGCTTGCATTATATTTATATTGGATGGTGCCATTTTAGTGGTTCTGTAGTTTTGGGAAAGTGAAGAAAAATGGTCAGGGCCCCTCAGATGTTCAGAATCCTGCCAAGCATTTGATGTGAATATGCACGTGTGCCCAGGGGTTCCTTGGTTGTTGTCTAATGTAATTGTGCATGTGCACCGAGGTGTCCTGGGTTATGGACTTAAGTATAAAGGATGAGTGGCTCTGATCCATGGTGTCCCTCACCCCCGGGATGCCCCTAGGGGGGTCATTGGGAGGCCGCTACTGCTGCTGGAGGCTGTTGCTGCCAGTGCCCCCCTGATCCTCCGTGAGGCCACTGCCCGACGTGTAAGCTCCTGCTGCTGCTGTTGAGGACTGAGCTTGAGTCGTCTGCAAACGGCTCCCGGGATCTTTCCCAATGACCTAGCGTGGACCTGCATGTGAGGGGTCTGGGGACCCAGCCTGGCCTGTGAGGGGTCTGGTGACCCAGTCTCTACAAGAGGCTTGTAAAGGTCTGAGCCCTAGCCCTGACAATACAAATGGAAATTTAGTTTAACTAAAATAACGAGACACCTTGGTTTTAGTTATGATTTGCCTTACTTGACAGCTGGCGTAGTCATGTAGCTTTACGTGTAGTTATAGATTTTAAGAACTTTTCAAAATGTGGTCTTAAACAGATCATTTAATGGATATGTGTGGCATAATAGTCCAATATTTTGAAATAATTAGAAAAATTATCATAGTGTAAAAAATAGAGTAAACAATATTTTAATATGTGTTAGTAATAATCATTGCTTAAGTGAGAGAAACTTCCCTAGTTTTTTAACAAATTTTTGATGCCAAATTCAGTTGTAGATGGCTTAACATATAGACTAGAAACCACATTCAGCAGTTTTGTATTCTTAGTCTTTGTTTGTATTAAATTAGTCCTACACTCACAATCATGTATTGGCAATATGGAAATAATTATTTGGTGGCCATCAAATACTGCTGAATATTCAGATTGAATATGTGTCCAGAAACTTAGATTTCTCACTAAAACTACTTTTGGTGCTGTTAAGCATTTACCACTCAAAGTAGAAATTGGGAGATAAATGCAAATAGATTTCTAAACCATTTTTTAGTTGCATTTATCTTGCAAAATTATATTTTCAGTTTTTATAGAATTTGAATGTGGCTTAAAAATAAAATTCCCACATATATGATCAAATGATCTTCAACTAGGTGCCAAGACCACACAATAGGGACAGGATAACTCCTTAATGAAGGTGTTGGAAGACTATAAAATACATGCAAAAGAATGAAGTTGGACTCTTACCTTACACCATGTACAAAAATGAACTCAAAATAGATTAAAGACCTAATCACAAGATCTAAAACTGTTGGAGTGAGCAGGACTGAAGCCATGTTGGGGCCTAAAACCGCATGAGCTGTAGGCAAATTTGAAAAGGGCACAGTTTTTTTCTTGGCATGCATTTCTCTGTGTTTCCTCTTCTCCCATGGTTATTTGATACTTTGAACCTTGGTTATGGGGCAAGATGACATTATTTACATGAATTTAAAGTTGTTTGTCAGCCAGCCTGAAGCTGCAGACTTGCATATACTACCCAGACTCCGAGATAACAGTAAGGATGGGAGCAGAAACCAGATGTAGTCTTGGTGAGACTTTGCGCCTAGCCCCGTGCATGTCCTCCCTCCTGCTTTTCATTTCCCACGTTCCATTCCCTCAGCCTCCTCTTTGAAAAACCTTCAGTAATTAGGAGTCTTGGAGATAGCTTTAGTCTGGCCATTATCCTTCAGTTTTACTGGAGAGATGGGTTAGCTAACATCTCTCCTCAGGTCACTGGTATTTCTCAATAAAAACTGACTTCTATTTTTACCAACATTTGACTTTTGAGTGGTTTGTTTCTGTCTGGGAGCAGGCAGCCGGACCTGGGTCTGATATGAGATTTTGGGGAGCCTCAGCCATAGAGCTGAGTGTGGCCACTATAAAATCTATAAAACTCCTGTAAGAAAATGTGAGGCAAAAAGCTTCATGGTATTGGATTTGGCAATGATTTCTTAGATACGACACCAAAATTACAGGGACAAAAGCAAAAATAAACAGATGGAACTACATCAAACTTAAAACTTCTGCACATTAAAGAAACAATCAACAGAGTAAAAAGGCAACCTATAAGATAGAAGAAAATATTTACAAAACATATGTAATATGGGATTAATATCTAAGATATATAAAGACCTCCTACAAGTCAACATCAAAAAAATCTAACAACCAGGTTGAAAAATGGTCAAAAGATTTGAATAGACATTGCACCAAAGAAAGTACACAAACTGACAGCAAACATATGAAAAAATATTTATATAAATATCAGGAAAGTACAAATCAAAACCACAGTGAGATATCACCTCACACCCATAAGGATGGCTACTATAAACAAACAAACAAAACCCAGAAAACAGAAAATAACAAGTGTTAGAATGAGAATGTGAAGAAATTGGAAACCTTGTGCACTGTTGGTAGAAATGTAAAATGGTGAAGCTGCTATGAAAACTGTATGGAGGTTGTTGAAAAAATTAAAAATATAATTACCATGTGATCCAGCAATCCCATGTTTAGGTATAATTCCAAAAGGACTGAAGACACGATCTTGAAGAGATATTTGCACATCCGTATTCATTGCAGCATTATTGGCAATAGCCAACAAGTAGAAGCAACCCAAATATCCACTGACAGATGAATGAATAAAGAAAATGTGGATATACATACAATGGAATATTATTCCATCTTATAAAAGAAGGAAATCCTGTTACATGCTACAGCGTGGATGAACCATGAGGGCATTATGCTAAATAAGATAGTCAAAAAAAGACATACTGCATGATTTCACTTATATGAGGTTTCTAAAGTAGGCAAACTCGTAGAAAAAGAAAGTAGAATGGTGGTTGCCAGGGACTGGGGGGAGGAGGAATGAGTGTAGAATTTCAGGTTTTTTGGGCTTTTTGGGGGGGGGAGGGGTTCTTTTTTACTGAGATAAAATACAAAGTAAAATTTACTCTGCTCATGATTTTTGAGTGTACAATGCAATGGCAGTAAGTAATTTCACAACGTCGTGCAACTATCACCATTATCCATCTCCAGAAAAATGTCACCATCCTAAACAGAAAGTTTGCACAGTTAAGCAATAACATACCACTCCCCATACCCCCAGCACCTGGTAACCTCTAATCTACTTTTTGTCTCCATGAATTTTCCTATTTTAGGTAGGTCATATAAGTGGAATCATACAACATTTGCCCTTTTGTGTCTGGCTTATTTCACTCAGCCTAATGTTTTTAAGGTTCATCCATATTGTTGCATGTAACAAAATGTCAATCCTTTTAAAGTCTGACATATTCTATTGCATGTATATATCAAATTTTGTGTATCTAGTCATCTCTAGGTGGGCATTCAGTGGTTTCCACTTTTGGCTATTGTGAATAATGCTACTATGAACATTGGTTTTCAAGTATCTGCTCTAGTCACGAATTCCACTTCCTTTTGGCATCTACCTGGAAGTGAAATTGCTGGATTATATGGTGATTCTATGTTGAATTTTTCTTTTTTTTGTTGTTGTTGTAAATTTAAAGTCAATGGATAAGGAACAAATTTACCACTCAAAGATTAACATCCTTAATGCAAAAAGTACTTTAAAAAATGAATTAGAAAAATCTAAGCAGAAATTTGGTGAAGAACATGAGCAGACAAGTCACACACCTCAAAGAAACACACATGGCAGTCAGTACATTCTAAGATGTTTTTTGATGGGTGGGGCTGCCCCTTGGCTCCTGTCTCAGGACCTTGAGTGGCTGGCTGCATTGTTTGCCTGGTTGTGGGTGGACCTGGAGGTCTGTGGCACAACAGTGTAAATATACATAACAATACTGAACTGTACATTTAAAAATGGTTAAGATGATACACTTATTTTCTATTTTTTATGAACGGTAAATTTTATGTTATATTTCTTACCACACTGGAAAAAAAAACATTGAAAATATGTCAATTTGTCCAATGAGTGAAAAAATTACAAAGGGTTGGGGAAGCATGAAACTTTCAGCAACTCACCTATCAATTAACATTTAAAAAAATAACTCCAAAAATTAAAATGTGATTTTTTATGTTTAAGCAATAAATGAAGGTTATGCAAGATAGAGAAAGCCCTTGGAATAGTTATGAGCAGTATCAGTGTCATTAAGAAAATGTGGTTAATGACAAGGGAAAGTGATATAGGTCTAATCAAGGAGCGTAAAGTGGAGTCAGGAGGTCATCTTAGCTTGAGGTTCAGGCATGTCCTGACTCAGGATGCTCAGAAACTTGGCCCTCAGTTGCATCACCGAGGTTGTGACTTTCTAGATAAATAGCTGCCACAAATTTGCTGACTGCTATTTCTGCTACTTCCTCCAAACCATGACTAAAGCCCACCTCAAAGAACTGCTATGACTAATCTCTTATGGACAAGACTGTCTGACATGTGCTCGTACCAGCCACAACTTTTATAACTGTCCTATCCTTTTTGTGGGTTTTCTCCTTTAAATATCCTGACCCTCAGACCTGTGTCTCCTGGGCTGAAGTCCTAATGAGCTCTCAAATAACCCCCTTTTATTTTGTATATTGACCAAGTGGTAAATTTACTTAGGTTAACATATATATACACAATGGAATACTACTAAGCCATAAAAAAGAATAAAATCCTTTTATTCACAACAAGGTGGATGAGTCTGGAAGTCATTATGTTAAGTGAAATAAATCAGGCACGGAAAGACAAACACTGCATGTTCTCACTCATGTAGGGAAGCTAACAAAGTTGAGCTCAAAGGGAAAGAAGAGGCATCTTTATATCTTATTTTTTATTTAAAAAACAGGTATATCTTTCCTTTCAACATTCAGTGAACTATTTTTAGTTACTGCACTAACTACGTCTCCTTAAAGTACCAAAAAATCATACACCCAAATGATCCCATTTAATTATGTTCACAAAATTTCCTATTTCTTTCAATACTGAATCTACATTAGGTGACATAGCATTCATTACCAATCGTTCTCTGTGAATAAAGATGTTATTGATTGATACGTGGTGCAATGAGTTTTACTTGTGTAGCAGCATATTCTGTTACTATACACATAGTTGAAAATTTGTCAATATTGATCTAAAAGAACTTTACCAGTCAATATCTGGCTTTCAAAGTAATCATTACCAAAATCGCATCTCCCTTGCTGCAAATTTTCAGAGATAAACAGAGCAAAAATCACCTAATATTTTTCCTTCACAAACATCCCACACATACTAAGACCTAATTCATGCTGCACATGTTAAGGACGTTTGTAGAACTGTAAATTAAAATATTTGTTAGTAAACAAATATAACAGTAACTGTTTTTCTATATCACACACCATTGTTATGCAAAATATACTGGTGTGTGTGTGTAACTCATATTGCTTTTTTTCCAACACACACACACACACACAGACACACACACATTTTAATTATCATAACTTTACTGATTGCTTTATCAAGTTCTCAGCAATAGTATGTCTTATACCTGTTTGTGCTAGGAGGCACATGACTTTTAATATTGCCTTTGTTGTTTAGTTTCTTCTCTGTCTTGGCAAGCAAATCCATCAATTCTATACTAGAAAATATCATTTGGTCCTCATTCTGAAAAAACTTAATTGGTTTACCAGACAGGTCCCTGTGCTTTTTTGAAAACTATGTAAATGCTTCTATAACTTTATACCATTGTTTGATATATTTTCAACAGAAAATGCACTGAGATGAATTGATCACTGGCTCAATAAAATTCAGTTTCCAGATACTCATTATTATGTAGCCTATTCTCCCTTTATCTTTCACTATTTATGTAAGTGATTACATTTGCACATTCACATGTCTTGCACATAGAGGATGACATCAGATGTTATCCTGGAATTTTGTTTACCATTTATGACTTTCCTGGCTTTAGTAATTTGTTGATTATTTTTGCCATTTTTACACTTTAATAAACAATGTTTGAGCTTTCTTTTTCCTAAATTTGCAATGTTATAGAATAATAACAACAGAAGCAAAAACAGATAAATGATGAAACAATATATCATCTGAGATGACTCTAAACCAGACTGTTTGATAAAACCTACTGGCTGTTGTAGTTGTGACACGTTTGCACCCTTCGAGCATGTGCTGTTTATTACGAACATGCTAGAACTGCTGCACTTCTCGTTGTTCAGTTCTCAAGTCTTATCTTTTTGAAGGCCTTCCCCCCACACCATACTTATTCTCTTTCTCCCAGCCCTCAAACCCTAGCCCTTTCCTCTATCCTAATCCTCACTTCTCTGTATCACATTGCCATGTTTTATTTCTTCATGCACCGTATTCTGAACTAATATCTATCTCTCCATCTATCTGTTATTTACTTATAGACTTATTTGTTTATTTGCTAGATAAATAAATAAATAAATAAATTTGCTAAGAGATGATCTCTTCCATAGGAAAAGATTGTTGGGGCAGAGGTTAGTGATGTAGTAAGAGGTGTGCTGAAGGTGGGCATTGGCATGCCCCAACCTCTTAAGAATGGACAGGAACATTATGAGTCAAGTTCAAGAGTCTTCAGTGAATGTGGGGAGTTTTATGGAAATTGGTAGATGACAGAAAGAGGGTGGGAAGAGGTTATCTTAGCCAGATAGAGAAGAAAAATGCTATAAGGAAAATCTGATTTCAGAGTTCAACTTCCCACTGCACTAAAAAAAACTAGGTTAGTTATTTAACCTGTTTGAAACTTACTTTCGTGGGGGTGTTGTATGTGTAAAATCATTGCTTCACGGGTTTGATGCGAGAATTATGGAAAGTACATCAGTGTCCTGAGACAATGCCTGTCATATTATTGTCTGCTCATAATAAATGGGCACATAAATACAGGTGCACCTTCCTTTTATAAAAAAGAGTGAAAGAATAATGGTCTGAAAATGTTGGTGGGAACTTGGGAGTGTTAAGACCCTCGAAATACAGGGAGAAGAAAAACAGCCTCTATTTCAGAGGAAAGAGTTCATGAGGATGTAGTGAAGAGACTATTCTTGAAGACACTGTTTGTAATAAGACATATTGACAATTGAATGGAGGTTCCATTGGATTCACCGCAATTGATTTTTTGAAAAGGGATAGAGGGAGGATAAAGAAGAAAAGAGGTTGAAATGGATCTGGGTAAAGCTTTGGCAGTCCAGAGAGGCTTGGTCTTGGATGAGACTGAATTATAGAATGTGGGAAGCAGCATTTAGAGTAGACAGTAGAAGTGTGAGTTGCACCAGTATTCCAATAAAACTTGGGAACACAAATATACTTCTACAGAGTTTTAATCCTAGTCATAAACGAAGGGCTTAGAGTTATACTTTAATTCAATTTTGGATTTCAGTTCCTGGCCCCTACTGGCTTCCAAGGGGAAGGACTGATGGGAGACCTGAAACATGTTTCTCTGGGCTTTGGGAGGGGTCCCAAAGATAGTGATGAGTATGATGAGTCAATCTTTTGCATTTTAGTTCTTCCAATTAAACAAAGTGGGAGCCAGTCAGTGCTATCTGGTGTAAAGTAAGTGATAGGGAGAAGTTGAAAGATCATGAATTGTGTATAGGACTGGGTTTGAATCCCAGCTTTTTAAGGTGGTGTAAATTTGGAAAAATAACTTAGCCTTCCAGGGGTTCTCTTTTCTCACTTGTAAATGGGGATGATAATAATGACCTTTCTAGGTATTTGTGAGCATTAAGTAAGATAACACAAACATGCTGCCTATTATATTGGAGATGGTGAATAAAGATTTATTTCTTTCCTGTGCATCTACAAGTTGTCTCTCATGATTTTGAAAAATGGCTTGTTTTATTTTTTCAGTAGTCGACAAATATATATTGAACATCTGCTGTGTGTAGGGTGCTCGGAATATTACGTGAAAAAGGTCGACATAGCCACTGCCCTCATAGAGTTTATAGACTAGTGTACCTTATAATCCAGATATTTTATTATTAAAATCGTTGGACAATGGTGTAAGTTTAACTTCTGTGCAATCAAGCCCAAATTTTATCAGGGCACTTCTGCTTATGCTAATTTGCATATAAAATGACCTCTCATGAGGGGTTTTTCTTCAGTGGTAATGTGTTTACTTATGGAGCATTGAGAGTTAGCTTTCCATCTGTCACCTCTTCTCGGTGCCATACTGTTTTAATCCTTACATTGAACCATTTATAATTAGATGAAAATATTAATAATGATAATTTTAATTGGAAGAATAATGGCTTTTATACAGTCTAATTCCTTAGGAATAATACACTCCCTTGCAACACATGAAACTCTGTGGTCAAGATTGTGAATAAGAGTTTCACATTCAAAAGTATGAGAAACCACATTTATCTGCCTTTGAAGCCAAGAGAAGAAAGCAAAAGGTGTTTTTTTAAAAAAATATAAACTTCACTCCCGGGTATAATGATAAAAAATTCATGCAAAGTTCTACACTAGTCACCTCACACTATTTTTTTGTGAAGGCAGAAGACAATGTACACAGCAAAATGAATCAATATTTTCATATATCCAAAATGGAAATCATAAGATAAATGTATATTCCCAGGCAAAGTGATCTTTAGTCACTGCAGGAGTATTTTACTAGAGGATCTCAGATCTCTCTCAGAATACACACTCCGATATGGATCACATCACAGCTTTATATAAATCACTTATTCAGCATTCACTGGCCTTGCAGAAGCTGCACTGCCCTCCCTGCTCCATTTCCACTTTTCATGCTCCTTTCCTCCCTTGGGAAGATGCAGACTTGTTCCATTTGTGCTCAGCACCAGCATTGCCATGGAAACTCGCCTCCTTTTCTTCCCCCTCCCCAGTTACCAAGTACAGCTTCTGGACTCAGTGCCAAGACCTCCTCTGTATAACCTCAATATTCTTTCAATGTTTAGACAAATCTGCTGGAAAATGTCGTTTACATTTTTTTTTTTCACAGTGCTACAGCTGCATGTTTTGTGCAGTACATTTCCCATGGATCTTCCCATGTTCTAAAAAAGATTCCTTTTCCCCTTACTTTATCATAGCTTTAAAAAAATACTGTATTATTTGGTCTGATTTGTAATAGGGCATAAAAGGTAACTTAGGATCACAGAAATTTCATCCTTGTTGTCAGTTTCATCAAGTCCTGAATTTAATACTTTATGTAACCGATTTTTGTACTTTTGCAAATAATTTTCATCTTGAAAAAATTATAGCATTAATGCCTGTTTAACAAAAAAATCCTAAACAGTTATTTAAATTAGTTCTATATCTTTGAAGTACATAGAGGTACATCTGTGGACCTTAAGTTATTCCAGCCGTTGTTACTCAGATGTTTAAATACTATATTGGCATCCTCCATTACTTAAACTTAGATGCCTTAGGTAGTGAATTTTATGCAGACCTGTAAAATATTCTTTACGGTTTAATTAGTCATTCTGACACTCATTTATGCTGGCACAAAAAGTTATGTTAGTGAAATTACTTTTTGTCCCTTCCCCCACCTTTAAAATGTCAATTTGCATGTAAATTTCTCAAACATTAAAAATATGCTTATCAAAGTATTTATTTAACATGTTTGTTATAAATAAATCTCATAAGGTAGCCTGGATGTCCCGTTTTGCTGTCACTACCATTTTTTTTTTCATTGTAAGTATTTATATTTAAGTATTTAAAGAAATTTTTTCCTATTTAGAAAAATACCTCTTATAAACAGAAGAGGGAGCAATATTTCCTCCTTTATGACAGAATGCAGTGTTTTAATTTCTACTTCATCTTTTTTTTCTAATTGTAAACCTTCTCTGTCATAATCTCTGCTGCTGATTTTCTTTTCCTTTCTATTTTTTATGGGAGGAGGGGTGTCTAGTGGTGGCAGGAGTAAGACCACCCATTTTGATCAAGGAAACAAAGGTTAAATTCTTTCTGGTTTGCTACATTCTCTTAGGATATAGTTAAATATTAGAAATCTTTGTCTTCTACTGTATATTTTTACTTGCAATAATACTTCAGAAAAAAAAATCTACTGCACCACTTTACAAAGAAGCCCCGGCATTGTGTAGGCAAATAGAGTGAATGTGTGCATTCTCCAGGGGCTGCCCTGTGAGAGACTGTCTGCCCGCTGTTCTCACTCTGAGCTGAGTAAGAGCCGTGCACATCTGAATAACAGAGTCTTTTCTGCCTGCTGCAATCCTGGATTGTTACAGTCTAGAGGCCAGCCATGCTGTCACCGGCACAAATTGATTTAACCATCAATTGCTGTGGTCGTTAAAGCTGCTAAAAGTCCCCGCCAAACTGATGAATTGCAACTGAATGAGAAATGAGTCTCTAAGTCCGTTTCCCACCATTTCATATCAAAGGCTATTGTATCCCTGCAAAGTAAAGGGTCGGAGGTTCAGGCTGGAGTTCAACAATGGGCTCTGTCAAAGGATAGAGCCCTATTCACTCTGGCACTCCCAATTACAGTTTGTTTTCCATACCTGATTGTATAAAATTTGCATCCAACTAATACATTGAATTATTGGAATACTTTGGGTGTCAAAGGAGTCATTGAATGGTTTGTCCTTAAAAATACAAGGAATTCTAAGCATCTGGTGGCTAGTAGGTCATGACAATGAAATGATTCCCCAGTTTTTCATCGCTTGCCGAAGGACTAATTTTCCTCAGCTCAGATTAATGCTTTTAAACTCTCTACCCAACTTTTTCCACATTCACAGCCGTGAACCCATTTTTGGATGTTTTGATGGGAGTAGTAGAGAAGGAATGTCTTTGCCTAACAATGATATAATTAAAAATTTGAAATAATTTACTATAATCTCTTTGGAGCTGATATAACTGGGCAAAACTGGAATTACAATTTGATTATTTTTTACCTGAAGAAAAATGGAGAGTAAAAAAATGGGATGCAAAATTAAAATCATATTTGGGCATAGATTTCAATGCCCAGAAGAACTTTCATTAATTTTTTTAGGAAAAAAACAGGTTCTATTTTTAGGTTTTTGTGGTTAAATCAGCCAAAGGGCTATGAATCAACTGGATAACGCACACATATATGTTGCTACTGATGATTATTTGGTCAATACCTAAGTATGCAGAGATGAAAGATCATCAAAATTAATTCTTCAAGCTCTGATACTGAACATTAGCAGGGAATTTCAGAAGATTTTGCTTTGCAGCAACATTCATATGCTCCCATTGATGATAAAATTTTTCCTTTTTCTATTAGTCATCTGAAGAGTACTTTCATTTTAAGTTAAATATGTCAAGTTGTTTTATTTATACATTCACTTGCATATGCAAATTTGCACAAATTCACCTGAGGTTTTTTGTTTTGTATAGTTATTCAATGTTTTGGTTAGTATTTAAGGACTACGTAAAGAGTCCTTATTTTTAATTCCAGAGATTTTGGTTATCTGTTCTTTCTCCTTTTCACAAACTTCACAGTGGTGTGACTTCAGCCTCTAATGTTTTCCATGATACTTATAGGAAGCCCTGTAGGAGAAACATGACTTTGGAGATGACAGGAGGAGAGCTCCATGTCTATTCCCGGCAAGCCCACATGCTCAGCTTATTTTCATTCCCTACCTCATCTTGCTGAGAACAACAGATGTGGACAACAAAATAAATCTGACTTAATTTGTAATGGGAACGATGCAAATTCAACATATAGAAGAAAGTAAACAAAGTTGGTAACTACCACAGTGCCACACAGAAGTGAGAGAGTCAGAGAGAGAGGTGATGTTTTGCTTAAAGATTCACTGCGTAGGTCAGGGGTTCAGGCCATTCACATGTATTAATAATGAGTTGACAGACAGGTCTAGGTTTGTGTTTCCCTAGACTCTATTTACCATAGGCTTTCTGTCTCCAGTTACTGTGCATAGAAATCCATCAGTAAGAATTGTTACATTTTGCCCAAGTTTCCAAAGGACCCTTGAAGAAAGTCATTGGATTTTTATCTTTAGAAGATCTAGTTTTCAAACAATAAATAAATAAATAAATAAGGGGTGGGGGCACAAGCTTTTTTGGCAATAAAGATAAAAAAATCCTGACCCCAAATTGTAAATCAAAGCATTGTAAATCAAACAGAACATCTATGTTTCACAGCCCAAAGATCTATGGTACATTTTAGATAGAATTTAATATGGAAATTATTCTTTTTATAATCGTCACTCACAGAATAGCATTAGAAATATTATACTCATTTGTGAGAGGAAATGTAAGGTAATACAGTCTCCCAAATTCCCTTCAAGATAATTTGCCTCTGGCTATTTATTTATTCTGGGCCAACAGTTTAGAACTGTTTTTGAACGTTAATGTGGTGGCAAAATTTTTACATTTTCATGGTGGCTAATTTATATCCTGATTCACTTAAAAATTCTTAAGTTGGGTTGATATAAGAAAGTCCTACTTTAGTGTTGTATAAAAAACTTTAGGTTGTCTAGTTCCTATAAACTTTGAAATACATGTTCTTACGAAAGTGTACTTACTGGGATAACATGGTAGAAGAGTTTTGTAAAGCCTATGATTACCTTAAATTTTTTAAACTTAAATTTAACAATAACATTTTACTTGCATATATATTATTAAACACTATAAAAGACTTTAACGAGAATTTTCTCATTATTTCCTTCCACTAGACTCAGGAGAGCAGCAAGCTTGCCTGCTTTGTTTGTGATTACTAAAACACAGTGCATGTAATATGTACTTGATAAATATGGGTAGGCTAGATGAATACAATCTCACAATACTTCTGTAAGATAGAACAATGATTTATGCCCATTTTACAGCTGAGGACATTTAGAGTCAGAGTTAATTTCCTAACATGACATCACAGAAAATATATATTATAACTTTTGTCTTCTGTGTGGAAGCTTTTTTTTAATTTTTTTTTTTTGACTGGTAAGGGGATCGTAACCCTTGGCTTGGTGTCGCCCACACCGCACTCAACCAGTGAGTGCACCGGCCATCCCCATACAGGATCCGAACCCGCGGCGGGAGCGCTCCCAGCACCGCACTCTCCCAAGTGAGCCATGGGGTCGGCCTGGAATCTTTAATCACTATACTGTGGTGTTTCCATAATAATTTAAGACTGAAGGCATGACAGAGATAATCTTTAATTCTTTAAAAAAAAGATAAATGCTTTTCATGACAGACGAAGACTTTTATTTTTCACTTAGAGAGCATTGTGTCTTTGTGCTTGGGCACATTTTCTCACGGAGCCAGAACTCATTGTATTGTGTGCTAATTTATCTAAAATACTGTGTTGCATATTCCTACATTTTAATGCCTTTAATTTAAATTCTATTTAAAGATTATTATTTGTTTCCTTCAGTCTAAGAATTAGACTTTTTAAAGTCCATCAATTTGTTTTCAGTTCCATTTTCATTTAGTTTGAAATATTTTTAAAATTTGTCTTGAGACCTCTTCTTTGACCCCATATGTCATTTGGAGGTGTGTTATTTAATCTCCAAGTATTTTAATTCCATTATGGTCTGATAACAGACATTGTACGATTTCTATTTTTTTAAATTTGCTAAGGTGTGTTTTATGGCCCAGAATGTGATCTGTCTTGGTGAGTGTCACATGTAAGCTTGAGGAGAAGAATGTGTCTTCTGTGGTTGTTGGATGAAGTAGTCTCCAGATACCCATTGTACCCAGTTGATTGGTGGTAATGTCAAGTTCACCTGTGTCCTTACTGATTTTCTGCCTGCTGGCTCTGTCCATTTCTGATAGAGGGGAATTAAAGTCTCTGCTATGGTTTGAATGTGTCCCCCAAAAGTTCATGTATTGGAAACTTAATCCCCATTGTAACAGTGTTAAGAGGGTGAGAAGTCTGACTATGGCATTTGAAAGGTGCAGCCTTTGGGAGGTGATTGGATTGTGAGGACTCTAACCTCATGAATAGATTAATCCTTCATGAATTAATGAGTTAATGGTTTATTGGCTTATCAGGGAGTAGACTGGTGGCTTGAAAAGGAGAACAAGTGAACACATCAAAAAGCTCTTGCCATTCTGCCGTGTGATATCTTACATCACCATGGGACCCTGGAGAGAGTTCCCACCAAAAAGAAGGCTCTTTGCAGATGTATTCCTTGGACCTTGGACTTCCCAGCCTCCAAAACTATAAGAAATAAGTTTTGTTTCTTCATAAATTACTCAGTTTCAGGTATTCTGTTATAAGCAACATAAAACAGATTAATACAATCTCTAACTGTAATAGTGGATTCGTCTATCTTTCCTTGCAGTTCTGTCAGTTTTTGCCTCACATGTTTTGACCCTCTGTTGTTAGGTGCACAGATGTTAAAGATTGTTAGTCTTCTTGGAGAATTGTCCCTTTATCATTGTTTAATGCCCCTTTTATTTCTGATAACCTTCCTTGGTTAAAGTCTGCTTTGTCTGAAATGAATATAGCTACTCCAGCTTTCTTTTGATTCATGTTATCATAGTTATCTTCCATGATAAATACACTTTGTTTTAAATATATATGTCATTGTATTTAAAGTGGGTTTCCTGTAGACAACATATAGTTGTGTTTTGTTTCTTCTTGAATTCTGATAATCTGCCCTTTAATTAATGTATTAAGACATTGATGTTCAAAGTGATAATTTATATAGTTGGATTAATATCTACCGTAATTGTTATTGTTTTTTATTTGTTGCCCTAGTTCCTCTTTTCTCTTTTTCTATTGTGGTTTTAATTGAGCATTTTATATAATTCTGTTTTCTCTCCTCTCTTAGCATATCAATTATACTTTTTTTTTTTTTACTTTTCTGGTGGTTTCCCTAGAGTTTTCAATATACATTTATAATTAATTGTAGTTGACTTTCATATAACACTATCCCACTTCACTGCTAGCATGAGTATCTTATAATAATAAAATGAATTACAATTTCTCCCTTTCATTTCTGGCATCATTACTGCCATTCATTTTATTTATACATAAACATACATAAGTGTGTGTGTGTGTGTGTGTGTGTGTGTATGTGTGTATATATATATGTATTTATATATATATATAAATGTATATATTTATATATATATTTATGAGCAGATATAACTGAATGCATTGTTGCTATCATTATTTTGAACAAACTATTATCTGTTAGATAAATTTAGAATAAGAAAAATAAGTCATTATTTTTACCTTCTGTATTAATTAGTTTTGTGTTGCTATAACAGAAATACCTGAGACTGGGTAATTTATAAAGAACAGGGGTTTATTTGGCTTGTGATTCTGGGACAGCTGCATCTGGCATGGGCCTCAGGCTGCTTCTACTCATGGCGGAAAGCAGCAGGCAGCTGGAGGGGACAAGCAGATCACATGGTGAGAGGAAGCAAGAGGGAGAGAGAAGGTGCCAGGGTCTATTAAACAACCAGCTCTCGCGGGAACAAATAGAGCGAGAACTCACTCATTAATCCCGCCTTCCCCAGGGAGAGCATTAATCCATTCATGAGGGATCTGCCCCCACGACCCAATCAGTTTCCAACACTGCCACATTGGGAATCAGATTTCTGCATGAGTTTTGGGGGACAACACATCCAAACTCCATCACCTTCATTTATACTCACTATGCTCTTCCTTTTTTTAGATACATATTTATGGCTGTATCATTTCCCTTCTCTCTAAAGAACTTCTAACATTTCTCACAAGACAGGTCTACTGGAAACAAATTTCCTCAATTTTTGCTTTTCTGAGAAGGTTTTATTTCTTCTTCACTTTTGAAGGATAATTTTGTAGAATATAGAATTCTATTCTGGCGTTTTTTGTTTTGTTTTGTGTTGTTTTCTCTCAACACTAAATATTTCACTCCACTCTGTTCTTGCTCGCACGGTTTCTGAGGAGGAGGTGGATGTAATTCTCATCTTTGCTCTTGTAAAGGCAAAGTGTTTTTCCTTCTGACTTCTTTTGGGAGTTTTTCTTTATCTTTGAGTTTTTGTAGTTTGAATATGATATGCCTACTGGTAGTTTATTTTGGCATTTGTTCTGTTTAGTGTTCTCTGATCTTCCTTGATCTGTGGTTTATTGTCTGACTTTAATTTGTGGGAAATTTTCAGTCACTATTGTTTCAAATATTTCTTTTTTTTTTGTTTCTCTCTTCCTTTTTCTGTTATTTCCATTATGTGTATTTTTCATCTTTTGTAGCTTTCTCACAGTTCTTGGATAGTTCTTGGATATTCCGTTCTTTTTTCTTTCTTTTTTTTTTTCTCTTTGCTTTGTAGTTTGGGAGGCTTCTATTGAGAGATACCCAAGCTCAGAGATTTTATTCTCAGTTGTGTCAGGTCTACTAATAAGCTCATTAAAGGCATTCTTCATTTCCGTTTCAGTGTTGTTTTTTTAATCTCTAGAATCTTAGGAGGAACGGGGGTAGTTCTTTCTTAGACTTTCCATATCCCTGCTTACATTGACTATCTGTTCTTACTTGCTATCTTCTTTATATTTTATAGTTTTTAGCATCTTAATCATAGTTGTTTTAAATTCCTGGTCTGATAATTCCAACATCTCTGCCATATCCAAGTCTGGCTTGGATGTTTGCTCTGTCTCTTTAAACTGTGCTTTTTTTAAGTATGCCCTATAATTCTTTCTTGATAGCTGGGCATAATGTATTGGGTAAAAGGAACTGCTGTAAATAGGCCTTTAGTAATGTAATGGTAGGTGTGGCAGGAGGAGAAGCATTCTATAGTTCTATGATCAGGTCTCAGTCTTTTAGTGAGCCTTTGCCTTTGGACTTTGAACCTCACAAGGGCTTCTCAGCTATCCGCCCTCTCCCTTTAGGTGGGAAAAGATGGCTAGAGTGGGCTGAAGTTGGGTATTTTCCTTCCTGTAGGTCAATTAGGCACTGAGAAAACTTTGGCAGATTAGACTCTGGTTAAATAGTGCCTCTTGAGTGCAGACCTTGTTAAGAAGAACAGAATGAACTATTTTGAATTAAGCCAAAGCATTCTGTCCTTCCTGTCATTATCTGGCTTGAAAACCTTCAGTTAATTCCAGTTTTTAGTTCTACTTCAAACTACATCTTCCATACCAGCTAATTTTGAGTGAAGACTTCTTAGATTTTTTGCTGGAAAGTTCTTTCTTCTCAGCTATAGCCACTTAATATGTTTTAAGGGCTGCAGCTTTCTCTTATTTGTCTCATTTATCAATTACTCCATAATATTCTCTTTCTCTCTCTTTCTTAATATATGTGTAGGTATGTATAAAAGATCTTCAAAAAGTTCATGGGAAGGTGCATATTATCTTTCAATTTTATTTTCCATGAACTTTTTGAAGAACCCTTGAGTATATATACAATCTGGGGATGGCTTCCCTCAAACTTACTTCAATTTTTGAGTTTGTATTTTAAAAATAGCTCTGCTTTCATTTTGGTAAGATTTCCTCATCTACCATCTTGAACCATGTTATTTAGTTTAGATTCTAAAACATTGTTTATAAATTGACTAATTTATGAGAATTGACTCAATTTTTATTTTATTTTACATGGTCTTTTATTTCCACAGAAGAAGTACAAGTACATTGCAGAAAATTAGAAAATACAGACATGCAAGAGTTTAAAAATATGAAGACACAGTTCCAGAAATCCCCATTGTTCATCCTTCCAGATCTGCGTGTCCATCTAGCCATCTACACACACACACACACACACACACACACACACACACACACACACACACACACACACACTCACTTTTTAAACAAAACGAAAAAGTTACTCTTTTGTAACCTATTTTTTCAA
The DNA here is from genome assembly GCF_000696425.1 of Galeopterus variegatus. Lineage (NCBI taxonomy): Eukaryota > Metazoa > Chordata > Mammalia > Dermoptera > Cynocephalidae > Galeopterus > Galeopterus variegatus. Next base: position 220,150 of record NW_007727285.1, on the reverse strand, counting down.
TAAACTCTCCCATTCTATTTTAGTAAATTTTCATTGCATCTCAGACTATATTCAAACTTCCCCAACTGACCTCAAAATATTCTTTATGTTACATTTAGTTATTGTATTTCTTTAATCTATTCTGATCAAGCACAGCTTCTCTTTCATAGAACATATTTATTATAGAGACCCAGCCAGTTTTCTTGAAGGATGTTTTACTCTCTGAGTTTATCTGATGATGTGGTGATGTTTCCATTTCCTCCTCATTCCTTCCTTCCTTTCTTTCCTTTTTCCCTCTTTCTTTCTTTCTTTTTTTTTTTTTTTTTTTGTAATTGTATGAGGGTACTTCAAAAAGTTCATGGAAAGATTTGCATTATTTTTTAATTTTATTTTCCCACACACTTTTTGAAGTACCCTTGTATTCCTCTATTTTCTCAGAAATTAGCTTTGGAAAGCTTGATAAATTCAAGTTAAACATTTTTGGTTAGAATACAACATAGGTGATTTCATGGGTCTCTTGTTGAACCGTATCAGAAGACACATACTGTCTAGTTGACTCACTAGTAATAGTGTACAGGTGGGCCATTTGATCTGGGTAATGACAGTCTGATCCTTCCATTGCACAGGTATGTTTTTCCAGGAGGGATTAGAAGGTAAGCTGTGAGTCTGTCATCTGATTACTTAATTACTTTCGCCTAATGGTTTTAACATGACTTAATAATAATTGCCTATATCAGTAATTTCATTAGGGTTTGGAAAATGATATTTTCAGAATTTTATAATTTCCTCTACATTTTATTATTTTAAGTATTTCATAAATTAGAGAAATACCTCATCAACTGTGGTTATTTGGTTACATTGAAAGGCTAGATAAATGTTCAATTCCTTCCTTTTAATTAGCAATCTTCAAAGATAAAGTAGTTTGAAGAGCTACTGCTGGTAGTGACAAAGAAGATTTTTCTGCCTTTCTCCTTTTTCCCTGTTGCTATTAACCCACGAATTTTTATTGATTCATACTACTTATATCCACTACAATCATTATTCCTAGGTGTTTCTCCAGTCCCATCTCATTATTCTAAAAGACTCTTTTCTACACCTTTTCTGTCTTTAAACTTTAGTATGTTCACCCCACCCCATCTTCATTCTCAGAGGATGGCTTTCTTTCCTATCTCACTAGAAATAGAAAGAAAAGGGAGGTACCATGGGGTTAATAGATGCCACTTAATCCTGCTATCTGCATTCTTTTGACATGACCCCATAAATCTGTCATTGGATCCTTGATTTTTGGCATAAGATGTTCTAGGATCACCTTGTACCACCCTTGACAAAGACCCTGAATTGGGCAATTTTTAAAGGAGCCCTGGATCTTTTCAGTGGGAAATGATATTAGAGACCAGCTTATGTCCTTGGCCCTAATACTTTAAATTTTAGTTGAAAATTGCATACCAAACTTAAACTCCTTTAAAAATATGCTGAATTTCTATACTATTTTCCATAATGGCTGCACTAGTTTACAGTCTCAGCAACAGTATAGAAGAGTTTCCTTTTTTTCCACATCCTTGTCAGCATTTGTTATTGTCTTTTTAATAATAACTAGTCTAGCTGGGGTGAGATGATATCTCAATGTGGTTTTGATTTGCATTTCCCTAATGATTGGTGATGTTGAGCATTTTTTCATGTACCTGTTGGCCATTTGTATGTCTTCCTTTGGAAAATGTCTGTTCAGCTCCTTTGCCCATTTTTTAATGTGACTTTTTCTTTTTACTGTGAAGTTGTTTGAGTTCCTTGTATATTCTGGATATTAATCCCTTGTTGGATGTACACACTGCAAATATTCTCTCCCATTCTGTAGGCTGTCTTTTCACTCTGTTGATTGTTTCCTTTGTTGTGTAGAAACTTTTTAGTTTGATGTAAACCCATTTGTTTATTTTTTCCTTTGTTGCTTGTGTTTTTGAGGTCTTATTCATAAATTCTTTGTCCAGTCTTACATCCTGAAATGTTTCCCCTATGTTTTCTTCTAGGAGTTTTATAGTTTCAAGTCTTATACTTAAGTCTTTAATTCATTTTGAGTTGATTTTGGTATATGACAAGAGGTATAGGTCTAGTTTCATTCTTCTATACATGGTACAGCCATCATGGAAAAGAGTATGAACGTTTCTCAAAAAACTACCGTATGACCCAGCAATCCCACTACTGAGCGTACACCCAAAGGAATGGAAATCATCATGTCAAAGGGATTCCTGTACTCCCATGTTCATCATAGCTCTATTTACAATAGCTAAGATATGGAACCAACCTAAATGTCTATCGATGGGTGACAGGATAAGGAAAATGTGGTATATATACACAATGGAATTTTGCTCAGCCATAAAAATGATTGAAATTCTGACATTTGAAGTACCATGGATGAGCTTGGATAAAATTATGTTAAGTGAAATAATTCAGGCACAGAAAAGAGAGACACCACGTGTTCTCACTCATAAGTGGGAGCTAAGAAAGAAAGAAAGAAAGAAAGAAAGAAAGAAAGAAAGAAAGAAAGACCACAATAAAATGTTGAACATTCAGAAGGAGAATACAGACCTATAGTTACCAGAGGTGGGAAAGGGGGAGGGGAAGAGGGGTAAGGGAGTATTTGGTTAAGGGACATAAAGAGTAATTACAATTTGTAATGATGAATATTTGAATAATATTGATTTGATCATCACATACTGCATACAAATACTGATAGTTAGCTCTGTACCCCATAAATATGTATAATCCATTATGTTTCAATTAAAAAATAAATAAAAATATGCTGAACTTAAAAGGAATGAAGTATTGATGAATGCTATAACATGGCTGAACCTTGAAAACATTATATTTAGTGAAACAAACCAGGCGCAAAAGGCTTCAGAGGAAAGGGAGAGTATCTTTACCGGGTACGAAATTTCCTTGTGGGTAATGGAAATGTTCTAAACTTAGATAGTGGTTATGGTTGCACAACTGTGTAATATACTAAAACCCATTGAATTGTACTTTAAGTGGGTGAATGGTATGGTATGTGAATTATATCTCAATAAGGCAGTTATATAAAAAATAAGGGGTCAAAGTTTGGTTTTGAAAAAAAGTGACTCTCCTAAATTTAATTTTAGTCTTTTTCAGTAATTTAGAATCGAAACTGTAATTTAGAAATGAAACATGTAAACATGTTATTTGTACATTGTTTTAGTATGTCATTTTAGATATTTTTGGGGTAGTTTGTTTCTATTCTTAATGGATTAAAAGAGTCTTCCCATGTTCTCATCTACTATGATTTTTAGACACATTTTTCCTCCTGCCAGTTTTCCTTCTTCTATGGCCACCCTACTTTTATTCTGTTAGGGGCTAAGTGCAGTTCTGTTATAACTGTAAATATTGTATATAAAATAAGAGTTTATTGGTTCCATTCTGGGTGTGGTTAATTCCACCAAAAATAAAATATATTGCTTTACATTTTTAGTATATTAAAGTAGGATTCCCAAATATATCTTGTTGATGATAGTCCTTAGTCGTGTTTAAGCAAGGAATGCTATAGAATGATCCTGAGGTGAGCTCTGTGACTGAATGCATTGCACGGAGCCTCCTCAAACCTTCAGTGAAGAACTCCTGTTGGCAGAAAACAGAGAATATAAACCTATCAGGGTTAAGGCTGGTGAAAGAGCCCCCAGTATCCCCCCAGGACATTTCTTTGAATATTATGTTCATTTTAAAAATTAATAAGCCTGCTGCATTTTCATCATGCATTCCCTAAATGTTTATTGCCAGGCACTATTCTAGATACTGGGAAAAAACAGTGTACAGAAGTACCCAAATATAACCCATTATGAAGCTTATATTCTAGTGGGGAAAGACATAAAATAGGCAAGAGACTGGTGCATTGGATGGTGAGGAGTGTAATGGAAAAGGAGAAGGCATGAAAGGGAGAGAGGCAGTTCAACGAGCAAGCGTGTTGCAATTTAAATAGGAAGGTCAAGGCAGACCTCACTGAGAAGACAGCGTTTAAAGACCTGAAAAAGGTTAGCAATGAACACACATTGATGTCTGGGGATTAGTGATCTAGTGAGTGTGAACAGTGTGTCCAAAGACATGGAGCAGGAATGTGACTGGTGTGTTGTGGAAATAGCAAGGAGAAAAGTGTGGCTGGAGCAGCAAGCGAGAGGGACAATAATAGTGGCAGAGTTCAGAGAGGGATTGGTGTCTGGACGGGATGGGCCTTATAGGAACTTTGCCTGCTTTTCTGAGTAAGCCCCTTAAATGTTTGAGCAGCAGTGACTATTATTTGACAGGTTTTAAAAGCATCACTCTGGGCCGGCCCGTGGCTCACTCGGGAGAGTGCGGTGCTGATAACACCAAGGCCCCAGTTTCGGATCCCATATGGGGATGGCCGGTTTGCTCACTGGCTGAGCGTGGTGCTGACAACACCAAGTCAAGGGTTAAGATCCCCTTACCGGTCATCTTTTAAAAAAAAATAAAATAAAAATAAAATAAAAGCATCACTCTGATGGCTGTCAGGAAGAACCAGACGGTAGGAGACAGGGAAGGAATCATGTAAAACAATTAGGCGACTTCTTCATTAACCAATTACGTGGCTATTGCATTAGTCCAAGATGGTGATGGCTTAGATTAAAGTGAAGGATTGGAGCTGGTAGCAAGTGCTTGTTGTCTGAATGCATGTTGAAGGTTTAATTGACAGGATTTGCTCATGGATTGGGATGTACAGTAGGAAAGAAAGATAGAAGTTAAGGATATAAGTAAGTTTTATAATTTGAGCAACTGCAAAAATGGAGATGATATTTACTGTGATGAGGGATACTGAGGGAGGAACAGATTTGTTGAAGGGAAAGTAAGTGGCCTAGTTTTGGAAGACTTGAGATTAAAGTATTAAATGTCCAAGTAAATATGTCGAGGCACCATTTGCGTTCATCTAAGAAGAGAGCCTAGAAGTAGAAAAGAAAAGGTCCAAGGTCTAAGACCAGGGGCACTGTACTTTTTTTGTAATTGGAGGAGAGCAGAGAATCTAGGCATAGATACAGATAATTGGGTATGTGATGGTGAGAGCTTACGAAAGCTTCTCTCTGAGTGTTTCTGTTTTCCCAATGAAATAGGAAGCAGGGCCATCATCTGAGAAAGAGGATGGGGGTAGAAGTCTAGATTTTAAGAAAGATAAAGGAAAGAAAGGGTCCTTTAGAAGAATGAGAATGGGAAGTGACCAGAGTAGCACAGCCAGATAGCTCTTTGGGTATAACTGAATTCAAGGTTATAAATTCAATATGGGGCCATTCAGTGTGATTGTTTGTTTGCTCCAACAATGTTCAGCTGTGTGTGCAAAAGAGCAAAGTGGGTGGAAAATTGGATTTAACCAGGACTGGGTTTTTGATAAGTGAGAACAGTGAAAGGAGGGAGGGGCAAAGGAGTTGGAGAATGCAAGGGAGTGATTATAATGAAGAACCAGAGAACCAATACTGAGTAAAAAGAATTAGACGTCAAAGTAGTAACATAAAGTGAAAAGGAGAGTGTAAAACAACAATTTCATGAAAATTTGTTGTATGATGTGTTACATTTGTTTCTATGACTATGAGTGTCCCTGAGGTTATAAACCCTCTTTGTTTAAAGAGTATGGCTTCGGTAGTGGAAGTATGACTCAGGGTCACTTCATTGTATACAATTTCATTTACTGGGTACCAAAACACCATGGAGGCAGGTACTGGTATTCCAGGTTCACATTCCTTTCTTGCAGTACTAAAACTAAAAAGCACTAAAAATCACAAGATTTCTTTTCTAATTCATTTGGCGGCAGAACATGGCTTCTTCTGAAGTCAACTGATGGCAAGCTGTTTATAATGTTAATTTATTCAACTTATTGTGAATAATCCTACCTTTCTCTGCTGAAATATTAGCATGTTTGATCACAGGGAACTGCTGAAGACTCTTGCTGGAATGTTACATAATATAAGGTATGTGAGTCCTATTAACATTTTTAAATCTGAGATAGCTTCAATTTCAGAACACATTTCACCCCAAGAGTTTTAGATAAGGGAACTCAAGCTGTACTAGCATTCTACCAGAAAGGAACCTGATGTTTGGAGATTTAAGTAACTTGCCCAAGGACACAAATAGTAGAGTCAGATTTGAACCCGGTTCTGTGAGTCCAGGGAACACTGGAATTGGCTATGGAATTCACTTCAGCCAGTTGCCTTCATTGGACATAGACTTACACATGCATTCACTTAATACTCATTATACAACCAGGGACCTCAACCTTGAGGAAAAGAGAAACCCTGTAAGAACTCATATAATCTCAGTGTGGATATACATAAAGAATTTGGTTACACATTAACAGGAGAAGTATCTGTCTTTCTGTCTTAACAAGGAAAATGGGTCAGAATTGGAATGAAACTTTTTTTTTTTTTTTTCATGTAAGGCAAGAAACTCAGAAGCAAAATCTCTCCTGTTAAGTGAGCTGATATGTTCAGCTGATTCCTGCCTTTACCAAAATTACCCAGTTGAACGGCTGTATGTGCAAAACATATGAGTTCTCAATCAAAAAGAACTTATTTTCTACTGTTAATAATAGCTATCATTGACTGAATGCTCACAATTTTCCAAGCACTGCGGTGGACACTTTGTATGCATTATTTAATTTAATGCTTAAAAAAAACTTGTAAGTTAGACAACATTTATTATCCTTCTTTTATGGTTGAGAAATCAAAGACTAGAGAGGTTTAGCAAATTCTCAAGGTCACGTAACTAGTAAATGGGAAAGACAGGCTTCCAATCTGTGCTGCCAGATTTGAAAACAGTGGTTCATAACCATTTAGCACCCTGCCTTTCAAAAGTGAACGATGATAGCAATAATAATAGCTGCTATTTTTTCTTTTCCCTTTTTTTATGACTTCCTTCATGTGTTCCAAGTGGCTTCCTTTTATTTATTTATTTAATTGAAACATAGTTGATTGTACATATCTATGGGTGTGGCAATCTGCTGCGGTGGCTAATGTATGGAATTCTGCTCACATCGCCAATTGTAGTACTCTGCTCCAGGCCTGGAATCCTCACAGTGCCGGGCTGGGTCACCACACCCCTTCACACAGGTCCATGAGTTGGGCAGGTTTGGAAAAGCATGGCTGCGCCGGGTGGAGGCCTGAGGCAGATGCCCACCCGCCTGCTTCAGTCAAACTCCTCTCTCTCTCTCTCTCTCTCTATCTTTCTCAAGAACACAAGAATAGCAACAAAACTAAAAAAATACACTGGTACGCATGTGCACTAACTCCACACAGACACACACACACACACACCCAATTTGCTTACAATGGACCTGCTGAACCACACCCAACTGGACCCAAGGCGAGGGCCCTGACCAAACCATTCTGTTTTCCCAACAGTGGGGTACAGCATTGAATATCTATACCTGTGTGCAATATGTGATGCTCAAATGAGGATAATTAGTATATTCAGCATCATACAGTGTAGTCAGTTTTCATGGCCCTTTACCAATTCTTCCCTTACCTCTTTCTCCCTCCCCCTTTCCCACCTTTGGTAACCTCAGATATGTTCTCTTCTTTTGAAAGTTCAGTGTATTATTGTGATTGTTGTACTTTCTCCCTTTTATTTATTTATTTATTTATTTATACATACTATTTATTTATGTTTTTTAGCTGCCACTTATAAGTGAGGGCATGTGGTATTTCTCTTTCTGTGCTGGCTTATTTCACTTAATGTAATTTTCTCTAAGTTTGTCATCTATGTTGCTGAATAGCTACTATTTTTTCTAAGTCTATTATGGGTCATAAACTTTATTTCATTTTGTCCCTACAATGATCCTGAGAGATAGTAATCTATCTGCTACCTGGGAGAACTGAGATTCAGATCGTCATATAATTTGCCCGTGCCTGTACCAGTACTACTTGCTTCTTTCTGTTACCAAGACAATGCATTGAAGTCTGAGAAGAAAGAGGTTTCTGTATATGGATTATCACCTCGCTACAGCCTGGGAAGGCAATTTTTGTTATTGGAGTGTAGTTTTTATAAGCTCAGGGTCAGAAGAAGTAAAAATTATGACTACTTACCCTTTTAGCCTACAGTTTTGTCATTCTGCAAGGTTTTCTTTCTTACTCAACCCTTTCATTTCTTTTCTCTCTCTTCTCTCTTTGGAGGATATTTTATGGTGAAAGAGAGAAGAAGACAGTGACTTTGTTGACTTAATGACTTGTTATGCTGTTGAAAGACTTTGATAATGGCAAGGACAGGTGTGTTTGTCTTCGAGGTATTTATCCCTGAAGAAACTGAGGGACCTAAAGCCAGCTGTCATAGAATGAAAGACTCAATGGATCTGCTCTTTCCCCCCTCCATGGAACTTGGGAGGTAGGTAGAAATAGGCTGACAGAATGGTGAGAGGGAGAAAAGGGTGGGTAGACTGGGGGAAGAAGGGACTCCTGAATGCCCATCTGAAAAGAGTTCTTTAAAGGCTGAGAGCAGACTCAACAGGCAAAACAGAGAAATGTTTGTCACACCCCTGGATCTCAATGGTAGGTGAGAAAGTCTAATGGTAAGACTTCTGTTCTGGTCATGGACTGTTGTTACCCATCTTTCCTGACATTATGGGAACATTGTGGTGAAAATGAGGATCATTCTTTAGTATTTTTTTTCTGTATTAGCACCGTGAGTAGGGGTTCTATAAGAACTCAGGTAAATGGAAGGGTTTGAACATAAATGGGGGAAGGATGGACATAGATGGGTACATAGATGTGTAACAAGATGAATTGCTTGTTAGTCTGCACAAAGCTTACGTCAATCACTTTCAAAGGAGCCAAGTTCAATTTCCGAACAATTGGATGCCGAGAAATCTGACTGACAAAAATATCAGATGACATTTCAGGAGCCAAGTGCCTTAAACACTAGTTCTTAGAAACAAATCTCAAGGCCAGTTGGGAGCAACAGTAACTTTCTCAGTGAAGTGAAATTCTGACTGTACCTGGAGTTAGGACAAATTTCACAGGTTAAAGGCACAATCCCTGTAAGACTGTGTTTACTTCAGACACCAGCTGGACACTCCAGAGTTCCAAGGCCATCTGGAAATTCTGATCAACTGATTACAAATTTGGGGTCTCTACTATTCTCTCAGACTTGATAATTTGAAAGAATGACTTATAGGACTCAAGAAAGCACTATACATATAATTACAGTTTTATTAAACTGTTGGGGTGCAAAGAATAACACCCCGGAGTATGGTGCTTCGGCATACTGAGCATTTTTTAATTAAGGGAAATTGGAAGGCTTTAGAAGCTGCCTCAAAACCAAGGACTTTTCTAACCTTCTCTTGCTTTTTCCCCCACCCACCAAGCACAGGTAGGGGCTCTTTCTGGAAGTTTCCTTATCTGACTGAGGAAAACTTCTTCCAAAGGAAATGCAATTGTTTTAAGGACCCCCTCACCCCCCACCAATGAATAGCATCAAATAACCAGAAGAAAAGAGACTAAAAGTCATCACCATGCCCAGAAAGACTTTTCATCTATTCTTCTGAGGGCAGCTTTAAGAGATTACCTGGGAGACTTTATCTTATAATAAAACAAACTTTGTTCACAGTGCGGTTCTACTGCTCACCCACATAACTTCCAGGTCCCATTTACTTTCCTAACAGAATAATTTATAAGATAATGTCTGCCTCCTGGACCCATTTATTTCTCCTGAAACTTATTTACTACCACTCTAAAATTGTCTACAGCCCCTCACTTCCCTCTCCTCTATTAAGAGGGATTTAAACCTCAAACAAATGACTAAATCGTCATTTAAGCCTCATTTTTTGGGGTCTCATAGTTTCAGAACTCCCATGTCCATGTACACATTAATAAATCTGTATGCTTTTTCTCCTGTTAATCTGTCTATTGTCAGTTTATTCCAGGGAACCTCCAGAAAGGGTGGAAGGGAAGCTTTCCTTCCATCCCTACAATACAAATTAGAACCACCCAAAATAAGAGATGCATGGGGTGAAGGTGGGCTTAAATGCCAAGCTTCTTTGTCCTTAGGATAAATCACCTTCCTGGCACATTGATGTATACATCACCAACCCAGAAGCTCACTCAAGCTTCAGGTGTCCAGAGTTTTTATTGAGGTTTTGCTACGTAGGCATATGATTGAATCATTGGTCATGTGATTAAACTCAATCTCCAGCCCCTCTCCTCTTCCTGAGATTGGACTAGATAAACATTCCAGCATTCTAATTACGTAGTTAGTTGATCATTCCATCATGGCCAGCCTCAGCCCAAGCTCCTAGGGGCCCATGGTGAGTCATCTCATTAGCATAAACTCAGGCAAGTTTCTCTGGGGCTATCATGAATAACAAAGACATTCCTATCACTCCGGAAATTCTAAGGGTGTAGAGGATCCCTCCAGGAACTTGGGACAAAGACCAGCCAAATTATTTATTATATAAAGCTCAGGTAAAATTACAGAACACTGTACCTAAATATACTATTTTCTGAGGTGTCTCAGAAAAGAGTCTTCTCATTTCCCAGCTCCTGCCACCAGCCACTTCCACTTAGCTTCTTAGTTAAAGAGAGATTGCTTCATCTGCTCCTACCTTTGCACACAGCTGTAGGGAAAGGCATAGGGCCCCACCCTCCCTTCCTGGTGCAGCTATGTGTTGATATTGGTTCTCCCTCTAAGCCCACACTGTTATCTGAAGCAGGCAGCCCCTGTGCTGAGGGCAGGGATGGAACCAGGGGCAGCTCATCTGCTTTTTGTTCTATATAGGGTGGTTTTCCTCTCTCACTCCGCGTCTTCTTCCTCATTTAGTCCTTGGGGAAATAAATCCAATGAGATCTCAGCATCTGCCCATTCCCTATCCGAAACTGATCTGTCTGCTAACTTCAACAGGCTGCACTTTGCCAATGAATGAGATCCTAAACGTCATCTCATGTTCCATTTAGGACTCCTTTCACTTAGTTCTCTGGTTACTCTTATTAAAATGGTCAAGAGAAAGTTCTTTATGGAGGTTTAGAGTTTCACAAAATGTGGTTGTGCTGGAAGAATTCTATACTTTACGGACAATGAAGCATTAGGTATGGCTAGAAAGTTTAGGACTCTAACTCTTTAAAGAAGTTAACCAAAGCAGGTGTATTATAACCACCTCAGTTCTAAATATGGTGAAAACAACCCCTGCTTTTATTAGCCTCACCTTGGATTTTAATGAGAAAAAGGAATTAAGAATAAACATACATGTGAAGAATCCTTTGGAGATCTAAGCCAATGGAAGGCTGACCATTAGTTAATGTTTTTTTTGTTTTTTGTTTTTCTGAAAGGTAATTCATTATAAGGGGTATTCCAGTATCTTTCTTAAGTAACTGGTAATGTCTCTCAAAAATTATTGTGAAATGTTGCAGGACTCTTTGTTTTCTTATCATTAAAACTGGGGAGGTGATTATATCCAGGATTTGTATTGTGGTATATTCTTTTTCCTTCCCAGACTATGTTATGGGTAATTGCCTAGTTGGCTATACTTTTTTATATAGAGGAAGACTCAAAATCAAGATTTCAGTAGCTCTGCTAAGCTTTAAAAGAATCTCGATTCTTTTGTTGTTTGAAAGAAAAATTTTAGCCTAAAGTCCTGCTAAATTCCCAGGAGCAGTGATTTTGGGATATGGCAGTCCAACTTCCTTACAGGATTGTCTTTAGTGGGCTGAGACAATCTGACCCCAGAGTGTCACTTGTTTGGATGTGCAGCTCGGCCTTGCAGGGCTAAGCTGCTCTGACTTGTCAGACAAATTAACAGGAGTGTTAATGCCAATGTTTTTTACATACTAATTAAAAACTGTGAATAAAAGAAAAGAAATCAAATATTGAAAAAAGGAATATAATATCTAAATAGAAAAAATACAGCAAAAACATTCAGTTTTATTTTTATTAGCAGTAGCACTAGGAGTATGATTCACTATGAGTATTTTAAAATTTAGAAACAGTTACCAGATGCTGTAGGTTCACCTGTGGTCACACACCTAAAACTCCTAGCAAGAAAACACTTATGAAAGGTTAGAGTTGAAAGCTGAGACTCTCTGGGGAACCCACAGTTGAAGGGTCATAGCCATAGAAAATGAGGCTCTTTCCTAATATTTGTTCCTTATGTTGAGGCAGGCATATTATATCTGAAGGAGAGACCAAGGGCAGCAAGGAAAAAGCTGAGTCAGCTGATCCATCAGCCGAGCTGGCCTTCTGGAAAATAACAGTACACACATTAGGTAAGGAGCATGTCTTTCCATGTAAAACGCAACTTGAGACTAACTGAGAATGATTGTGATGCAACTGTAGAAAAGGATTACAAATATATTGCTGGATGATACAGGATTGGTACCTGGAAAAATGATTATCCTTTGTCACTGGGCAAAAATGTCAGCTGTTAATCAAGAGAGTGGGAATTAGGCTAGGTAGGGGATAAACAGCATGTAATTGAGTTCACAATTGCTTGATTTGTTTAAACCACATTATAGCCACTTCTGTTTAAAAGTTTTTAACTGTACTTAGAAATGAAAATAGAATTGTAACCTTTCTTGGGCTGAAAATTAATATATACACCTTTTAAAAATTCAGAAAACATAGGAAAATGTAAAGAAAAAACAAAAATCACCTTAATCTCACCTCTAAGGACAAATGCTTTTAGCACAATATTTATATATAAATATGTATGAGTTTAAACAAGAATAGGGTCATATTTTACACTCTCCTTTGTGCTTTATTATTTGTACTTGATACATCCTGGATTTTCTGTGGATCAACAGATATAGCTATGCATCCTTATTTTAATGCCTCTCTTTTATCCCATCACATGTATATACTGTAATACTTTGTAACAAATGCTGTTCTTAAAATGATCAGTGTGTAATTCTAATCATCCTATTCTTGGCTTCCACCCTTAAGATGCATGTTGCTGGAAATCAAGCCTACTTATTGCCTAAGGCCAACATAGATATATATCAGGGTATTCTCTTTTACTACATGGCTAGAAAGATGATGTCTTCCTACTGCTAAAATATGTGAAGACAATGGCAATTAGTTAGACAATGTCATGAACAAGATAAATGAGAAAACCCAAGACAAGACACTGAGGGAACTGATATTCAAGGACTATAAACCCTGAAGTTGTATATATTCCTGAAGGGATCCTTAAATAGAAAGACGTATGTTCTGAGAAAGTTTATACAAGTGCTCAAATATGGGGAAAACAAAATGTAAATTAAGCAATGAATGATTTCTTACAATTAAGGATTGATTAAAAAGAAAAAAAAAAGATGATCAACAGCTTCTTAAATTTCCCTAATTTGGTTCTATTTGCATAGTCTGATGGGGTATACTGATTGGAATTATTGGTTAATATTTTTACTTAGTTATATTAATAAAGAAATGTATTTTTGCTTTGTGTAAAGTTAAAAAGAAAAGAAAAGAAAAAAACAAACTAATCTCATTTACTTATCAAGTTAATGCCTATAGGGAGCTTGACAATTCAGACCATGAGTCAGTTCTCACAGGAATACTCACTACAAGAGCGTAATGTATAATCCTATGCAAAATATCAGTAAGAAAATAAACACACTTCTATTGTAGGCATCCACAAACTATAAATTGTCAATACATTTTATGTTGTTTTATCTTAAAATGTTATGGTATTGCAGCATCCATGAATAAAGTTGACAGAGAAACATTCTCTCAATTTAATGAATGTCTTTCCCTGCAACCACAGTGGGTACATTTTAAATTGGTAATAAATGTCACATAGACAAGTCCCTAGAAAGACTCTTGCAGAATAAGGTTACCATGTATTAATCTGCAGTGAGGTTATAAAATTTTGCTTGAATCCATAAGATAGTATAATTCTCTTGTGTTGCTACCTATCAGATAACATTAGTATTGCCATAACCAAGAAAAGATTTTTATGTTATAAATAAATAACTCAGGAAAACATAAAATGACCTTCCAAAACCGTTCCATTCTTTATTCGTTAAGGAGAAAGACAGCTAACAAATTGACCCCATTGCATCTCAATTGTAGAGCATTAACACAGTTTTATTGGAATGCATAGAAACATGAAATCTGTGGAGAGTAAAGTTGCTGACAAATCACTTTCATCAAATGTTTCAGAACATCCATGGGTCCAAATGTGTTGCCAGGTAGCCAAATGACTCCATTCTTCTTAGGTAGAAAATATTAGGAGACGTTTTTGTGGATGGAGAGATTTCTTGTAGTGGATTTTTGCCTCTTATCATCCATTCCCTCCTCCCCCTTCACTGTAGTCTTTGCTGTTCATTCAGAAGTCTAATTCTTGACCTTGCAGCAAAAAAGTTTCAGGGGAATTCTATCCCTTTCCTAGCTTTATGGGTGGACCTAATTGGTTGAAGGGTAATTATTACCCATTCTAGCCTCAGGGCTCAGAGGAAAAGAGGACTGCTCCAGCAAAGTCAAGGAGTTAGCCCCACTGAACTTCTGCCAGCCACGGGTTCCTTGATAGCGAGCTGGGTCTCAGATCTCTGCCTCCTCTGGAACCCGCAAGGCCAGAGTTCAGACCTTAGCCGGGCACGGTGGCGCACGCCTGTAGTCCCAGCTACTAGGGAGGCTGAGGCTGGAGGATCGCTTGAGCCCAGGAGTTCTGGGCTGTAGTGCGCTATGCCGATCGGGTGTCCGCACTAAGTTCGGCATCAATATGGTGACCTCCTGGGAGCGGGGGACCACCAGGTTGCCTAAGGAGGGGTGAACCGGCCCAGGTCGGAAACGGAGCAGGTCAAAACTCCCGTGCTGATCAGAGTTCAGACCTCAATAGGGGGTACCCCTGCCTGGAATCCTTTAACCAATGTAAGGACAACAGGTTCAGTAAAGCAGGGGAAGAAATTTATTCTCTGATCAAGGAATGGAGAAAGTGAACTTAAGCTCTAAAGACACCTCCCTGAAGTAGGATTAGGCTTGGATTTTTATAGTTAAATTGAGAACGTGTCTCCAGTATGGTTATGGCTGCTTGGAGCATGTGTCGTCCATCTTTGCACTCAGCACTTTTGCACTCGGTACATTTTGCACATGATGCCCTATAGCCATCTTGGATTTTTCCAAGCTGAACTAGTCATTGCCTTGGTGACAAAGAGGACTTACTCTTTTGCAACAGTTACTGGCATCTGGCCTTTGTTTCCTGTAAGCAAACATAGCTAAAAGAAGTATTAATACTTTTTTTCTTTGATAAGATTTCCACCTTGTTGTGTGTGTGTATGTGTGTGTGGGGAGAGGGATTCCTAGGTGACACAATCACATATTCCATTCCACAGTGACTAATTCAGAAAGTCAAGCTTTGAAAATACCAAGTCAGAAAATGACATTTCCTCTGGCCAAAGTAATTGATTAGTGACTGGGCATGTGACCCAATTCAGGTGAATAAGAAGGAAGGGGAGGTTTTCTAGGGCTTTTTAGAAGTTTATTCATTCTAGAGAGAGAGGCACCACAGGAGGAGCTTTCTTTTCCTCTGACTGCCATTGTCTGTAGATATAAGGCCTGGAACACTACACCCATTGCCCTGCTATGAGAGAACTCAGCCTGGGGATGAACCAACACACAAGGAGGGCCCACCTGGGAAAACACAAAGAAATTGAGCAGAAGCCACTAAGTTAAGCCAACCCTGAAAACCTCCTTCTTTCTGTTCCATTATGAGCCAACAAATCCTCTACTTTAAATCAATCTGAACTGGTTAAATATTATTTGCTGATAAAAACTTTCTTATATATTACAGAACTTTCTTTTTTTCCCTAGAACATGGCATATTATTTTATTCAGTGCCTCCTTTAGAGGCACTGCCATATCTTCTATTATAATTATTCCTAAATGTGAATAATTATATAAAAGTTTCAGATTTTTCTCCCTCAGGTGATGGTATAGAACTTTGAAGAATTCATATACAGGTCCTAGTTGTTTTCAGTAACTGTTATAAACTCATGTAAGGAAGAGTATAATGAGCAGATTGATTTATTTCCTTATTGCATGATTCTAATAAATCTGGGACACCATTTGTCTAATTGTCTGTAAAAAAAATGTGCCTGGTACACAGTAGGAAATAAAAATAATTATTTTTGAGTGTATGAATGAAAGACTGGATGAATAAATGTACAAATTACATATGTATAAATGCAATCCAGCCACCTGAAAGAATAACGTTGATTTTTATAATTTGTCTGTTTAATAAAACTGGCCCTGGGGTTTTCCACAATGCACCATGCAGAAAACTTCACAGACATGATATCATTTCCACACATTTCCATACAAGTGACAGTAGCCAAAAGTCTCTCAAAATTTCCTCATGTTTGTTGATTTGTTTCCCTTTCTCCCTCTTACTCTCCCTAAGTGTGTTACACTATACCACCTTCTTGTCATAGGTGGCTATTGGGATTCATGCTTCTGTCACCCTGACAGGCTGGGCTTTCTAAGATGGCTGGAGGACCAGGTGACTCCATGTTCAATGACAGTTTCTTGCTTATGCCACATACTTTGCCACATGAAATTCTCATGGAATATTTCTGGTGAAGACAATTCTCTACCTCATTTTAATGTTTCATTATTTACATCTTTGAGGTCTTCCATATCAAGAGAAATGATCACTATGTGGTCACTTTGGGACTCCTTTTACTGAGTATCTACTCTCGTCATGCATTCCTTATCTTCATCTAGGGTGAGCATAATTCCTCTGAGGTACCCTGGAGATAGGGCCAGGATCAGGCGATAGCCCTCAGATTTCCACGTGCAAATCTTAGAGCTGAGGGATGAGGCAGACATGGAAATTTAAGCTCCACTCTTCCAATGCTGGTATCTTTGGTTATAGTAAAGGAAAAGATGTTTCAGGTCAATCCGATACTAAATTTGCCTCTTTGTCACTACCAAAGTAAAGATGTGGGAAGTCCAGGTTTTAGCCTATTCACATTAGGATCTAACAGATTCTAGCACACAATAGTCAAACAGGGGAAGTGATATGGCATATGTAGCACCATGCCATATATATTAGAAGCAAATCTGTGTGCAGTGTTCAGCCAAGGTTGGGTACTTTCTTATTCCCATGTCCTGCGACCTGCTTTTTATGCTTCTCTCTTCAATGTACATACTTGTATTACTTCCTTTTTCCTAAAGGCAGCATGGTGTCTCAAGCCCAGTTTCCATTTATCAGTCTTTCTCCCTGATGTCTGATTAATTTATTTTCTTTTTTTTTCTCCCAAGTTGACTTCACCATCAACGAAAGATTGGGAGGTCTCTTTAGGGTGAACATGCGATTGTTTAAGAGTTTATGTCTGTAAATCCCTTATGAACTAAGCTTCTGGGCCTTAAAGACTTTGCCCACTGTCTTGGAGTAAGGAGCCTGCTAGAATAGTTCCACTCTGAATGTGAAGTTGGAGCCTATTTTTCATGTTTACTACATAGGGATGTAAATCTTAGACCCTGAACTTCTGACCATGTACTCCTTTTGGGACATGGAGACAATCCTGCACAGAAATACCCACCTTCATTTGAATCCATATAAACCTTCAGTGCATGGCCTTTTGCATAAATGGCAGCTCATCTTGGGCTTTGAATCTGTCCATCTCTGCACTGTCTCTGTGACGTGTTACAACACAGTTCAAGTCCTTTTCTCTTGCTTCTGGCACAATACTATACATATATTTCTTAAGTTTATGGTTACAATTATTCTATAGTGGTAGATTCAAGGCCTGATTAATTCTTGGTCCTGATTTGTGACCAAGCCTGTGGAATTGAGTTCAGCTGGTGGAGCCAGGGGGAAGGATCTAACAAATTTGAGCAGTCAATCCCCTCCCACCATCTAATTTTGACAGAAACCAGGTAACTACGGAGGATGGTGCTGTGAATTGAATTGTGTCCCCCAAAGTCCATGTACTAGAAATTTAACCACCATTCTGACAGCATTAAGAGAGTGGGAAATCCTATTATGATAACTGAAAGGTGGGGCCTTCAAGAGGTGATTACATTGTGAGGACCATGCCCTAGTAAATGGATTAATAATTTGATGGCTTAATGGTGGTCATGAGCGTGGTTCTGAGAGCTTCAAAAGGAGAGTCCTTGAGGAGCTCGCTCTCTGTTTCCACCATCCACCAAGTAACACTCTGCTTTGTTGTGACGAGTCACTACCCACCAGTAAGGCTCTTACCAAATGTGTTCCCTGGATTTTGGACTTCCCAACCTCCAAAACCATAAGCAATAAATATTGTTTCTTTATAAATTACCCAGTTTCAGGTATTTCTGTTATAAGCAAAAGAAACAGACTAATACATATGAGGAAACAATTAGATAATCTAAATTCCGGTCTATAATTCTATGGGTAAGTTTTTATAGATTTTCTACACTTAGTAGACTCACATACCACTGCCTCAGTTTGATTCTCTGGTTAGTTCTGTAATTCTGTCAGCATTCCCCAAAAGTTGTAGCCCAAATTTCAGTGTTATCTCTATGATATTACTTTAAATTTCTGCTATTATTCCAATAATCATTCTGATTGGGGTTTACCTGGTCCCCACCCCTTTGTTATATTATCACCAGTTTGTTGGTCTTGTTGAAAACATACTCTTGAAAAGTGAATAATTTTAATTCATTAGTTCTAGTCTCTGGCTGCCTAGGCCCCATTCAAGACCTATTGAATCATTATCTTAGAGGATGGGAGTTTGATATGCGATTTTTTTTTTTTTTAAATTTCCAATGTGCAACTAAGTTTAAGGGTATCTGTTTTAATTCAGTGTGAACAGTCAGAAAATTTAGGTCCAAATTCCTTGATAATTGCCACCACTCACACCAGTATGATATATCATACACTCAATTCTAACAAAGAAATCTGGGACTGACTGGCTGAAATCATATATAAAGAAGAAAAGCATTGCAAGTGGAAAGTATGATCTTTCACATTTTAAACGTCCCCCCACCCCCCCCAAAAGGCTGCCTGTGGCTTCACAAGATGTATCCTACAGAAAGTTCCCTAGAATTTTTTCTTCTAGATTTTGTTTCTTTCTTCTAAAGTTAAATACACAAAGAACAAAAGTTGTACCACAAAGAGCAAAAGTTCCTGTACTCTGTCTGTCTTATTTAGGCATTCTCTGTCATTATTTCTCTCAACCCCTGTTTCCCCTCCTCTCCAGGTGTTCAGCTATGCCAGGTGCCCCAGGAGAGCTCGAGGACCATGTGGCCTCATGCCTCCTGATGCATAGAGCTATGGAAAGTGGAGTCCTCTCTTTTTTTGTGTGTGGTACAAAATTACTGCGCAGAATTTTTGGTGAGTGGAATTCTCCAACTATCTGTAGATGTCTGTTTCCTCTACATTCTACACAGTTTTGAGGAGTTAGTATGTGCCCTTGAGCAAATTCCAGTGAGTATCTCTCACTTAAAAAGTAGTAAGTCCTTTTGCCCAAGTCCTCTCTGAGGAGTAGAAGACAAAGAAGACGTCCATCTCTATGAGGCTTCAAAGACCTCATACAAAAAAACAAAGAAGCATACAAGACACCCAATTAAATTTGAATTCCAGATAAAGAATGACTATTTCTTAGTATGAATATGTCTCATGCAGGATTTGGGACATGTACTAAAAATTTATTTGTTGTTAATGTGAAATTCAAACTCAACAGGGAATCTTGTATTTTATCTGGCAACACTAAATTTTAGGTAGGCTGCCTAAACATGATTCTGAGAAATTTGTTTCACTCTTTTCCTCTGGGTTGCCCTCTTAGAAGTAAATGATGACATGTGCCTTCTGTCTCTGTGATTCTCAAACTGTGGTCCCTGGGAACTTATTAGAAATGCAAATTCTCAGGTTCCACTTCAGACTTATTGAAAAAAACTTTGATTCAGCAATTTTTGTTTTAATAAACCTTCCAGGGGCTTCTGATGTATGCTTGAATTTGAGAATCATTAATCTGTTTCAACTCAGGTTGCCTTTCTAGCTGTACAATTAACTTCTGCACATCTGCAACCCAAATAAGCCAAGTTACAATAAAATAGTATGAGTATGAAATTCTAACAACTTGAACTACCAAGAAAATGCTCTCAGTATTTGGTCAAATAAATGATATAATAGGATCAACTTCAAATATTTAATAATTCTATTTTTATAGTACTCACCACAAAATTGGCACTCACAATTGAGTACAGCTGCTTTATTATGTCCATAATTGTCATTTTATATGAGTATAATTCACATTCTTCAGGGAATGGTGTGAAATCACCCAGCCCATGGCCTTGTCTCCAACAGGATAGCAAAAAACCATTCGACTCTTATCTATGCCTTGCCTGAGTTAATGAGGACCTTTAGGTCCCTGCCTCTTCCAAGGAGAAGGACCACATCCAGCTCCAAATTATGATTTCATTTCCACAAGGAAAAAATGAATAGTTGAAAATGAACATAATAGTTTCAATAAAATACTGATTTTATTAGAATAAATTTTTCATAAAAGTATATCAAATTATATAACATGAAACTGGTTTTATTTTATTTTGTTCAATTCTTCTCACAAGGCAAGTGCTCTGGGTAACTCAAAGACTCATTACACATCATGGGGAATCAGGGAAGGGTATAATTTGAGTCATTGTTTAAATTGTATTTTATAAAAACATATCTCCATTTGTGGAGACACAAACGCCAGCTAACGTGAAATATGGTTTCAGCTACAAGCCAGGGCCAGAAATACAGATGGTTCTCAACTTACCATAGTTCCAATTACAATTCTTCAACTCGATGATGGTGTGAAAGTGATATGCATTTTGTAGAAACCATACTTCAAGAACCCATACAAACATTCTGTTTTTCACTTTCAGAACAGTACTTAATAAATTGCATAGAATAGTCAACACTCTATTATAAAATACATTTTGTGTTTGATGATTTTGCTCCACTGCAGGCTAATGTAAGTGTTCTGAATATATTTAAGGTAGTCTAGACTAAGCTATGATGTTCAATAAGTTAGATGTATTAAATGCATTTTTGACTTAATGATATCTTCAGCTTACAATGGGTTTATCTGCATATGACCGCACTGTAAATCAAGGAGCATCTGTAATGTGCTCTGAATTAGACCGAATGACAGCTTCCTTTTGGGAGGCATCAAGATTTTGAGAAAAGATAGTAGAACTTGTTCTATTATAATTTAAATGACGAGAACAGGCAAGTTTCTTAATTTGTGTCTTGAGTATCTCTATTTATAAAAATTAACAGAATAATATATTTGCTACCTATTCATAAACAAAATTTTAAGATAAATGAGGTTATTGCCCTAAGTTGTTAGCTGCTCTTGCAGTTTTCAGGGTACTTTTAGAGGATCTGTTCTTGGTAAAATGTGGATATGGACTAGTTGATTCAGGAAGTTTTATGAAATCTGATGTTCTAGTAGGCTCTGCTGTGTAGGGCTTCTAGGCTATCCAGACTTCCCAAACAGAACAAGGTCCATGGAATGAGGGCCAGAATGAACTAAAGAGTGGCCAGCTTGGGAATGGTGTCAGCATTAAGAATCTAAATTGTACTTGAACTGAACTTTATGAAATTGTATTCCACTAATTCATCAGCTCCATTCCATCTTCTTCCATATTTAGGGTAATGCTGTAAACCAGGAGCCAGGGCACCCTTTGGATAGGTGCTGTCCCAAATGAACAAACCATTCTTGGGTGGCAGAATGGCCAGGTGGACTCTTCCTACAAAAAATAAAGATTGTCTCTAAATCCTTAGTGTTGCTTAAAGAATATATTTGAGTTCTTTAGAATTTGCTTATTTTTCCCAGACTTGGACTCTTCAATCCATAATTACTTTCACATTACAAAATAGGTTCCTGACCTAAGTGAACATTATAACACATACCTCTGCACCTGAAATCCCAGGAAAGGAAGGGCTTACTGCTCTTGAATGTGCCAAGGCTTTATATAACATAAATGTCAGAGGTTAAACTCTTCAATAACAAATTAAAGAAATCATTTCTCCATGTATACTGTACGAGCTTTCTTAAAGTCACATTCTTAGAATAAACATAACTTCAAATAGGAAATGTGGTTTGTGGTTCAAAAATAATTAACATCAGAACTGTGAATTACCATAATTTCCTTAAGTAATACTTAAGGCTATAAATTTTGGAGAGATTCCTCCAACTAGAAT
Source organism: Galeopterus variegatus (assembly GCF_000696425.1). Taxonomy (NCBI): domain Eukaryota; kingdom Metazoa; phylum Chordata; class Mammalia; order Dermoptera; family Cynocephalidae; genus Galeopterus; species Galeopterus variegatus. The sequence goes on along the minus strand of NW_007727285.1, from coordinate 198,015 downwards.
TAAAGATGATTACAAAGGACAAAAGATTAGTATCATTAGAAGAAAACATAGAAATAATGCATAGTCACATCTTGAAGTTTCAGAGTTCAGTTCAGATTCCATAAAGATAAAAATCAGTTAAGTCCAAATATCATTGTAAGACTAAGGCAGTCTGAATATTCTGAGAAAGGGATATAATTATAAAGCCATACTTATAAATTTGGCTTTTCATTTATTTATTTTTGCCAATTCTTTCACTATCCAAGTATATTTTTCATATTGAGAAAATATAACCTCTAATCTCTATCTTCTAAAGAGTTTTAATAATCTTTCATCCAAAGGCTATAGGAAAAAAATAAAGTAACATTTATGTGAGTCTAACATGTGTAGGTAATTTGAGAACATTTTATTTAATGTAAAGGTTTTTTTTTTTTTTGTCTTTTTCCGTGTCCGGCAACGGATCGCAACCCTCAGTGTCGCCCCCACACCGGACCAGGACCGGCAACGGGATCGCAACCCTCGGTGTTGCTCCC